>NW_028261393.1:741005-798505 GCF_051295495.1 Thamnophis sirtalis
AGGGGCAAGGACAATGTTAGGGGGGAGGGCTGATCAGTCTGGTTGACTCAGGCCGGTCAAGCAAAGACAAAGGCCTCCCTGCCCCCCAACTTGAAGAGCGCCTTCAGGCTTCACCCGCTGCCCTTTGGGGATGCAGCCCCACGTAGGCCCTGGGCGCTAACGGAGACGAGGGGAGGTTCCTCAGCACCCGGGCCCCTCGGTGGCCCCCTGGAGAAGTTAGCATCACAGCAGAAGCAGGTGGGGGGGCGGCACAGGAAGCAGAGAGCGGCGGCAGGGGGTGAAATGGGGGTCAGGAGCCATGTCACGATCCCACGGGGAGTCAAGAGGCAGCCCCTGAGCCACTGACCACCCTGGAGGGGTGATCTGCTGTTCCCCTCCCACCACCACGTGTGCTATGAAGAGGTAAAGGTATGATTTCCTACCTCCCCACCCCCTAATCATGAACAAAATGGTTCATCCCAAGATCTAACCACCGGAGATGGCCAATATAAAACGTCATTCTCTAAATCCCTTGCTCTATGGCTTCTCTTGGTGCAGAGTTTCGTTTAAGACGGATGGACTTCAACTCCCAGAATTCAAAGCTGGCTGGGGAATTCTGGGAGTTGAAGTCCACCCGTCTTAAAGGGTTGGAAAGTCTGCTTTGTCCTTCCAGGAAGCAGAGCATCTCCCTCTGGGACTCAACAGGCCCCCTTCGTAGCCCCCAGGAGCCATTTCAATGAAGAAAGGACATTTGAAACAAGGCCCCTTCCAAAGAATTCTCTCTCGGGACAAGACTTTGGGGGCCCTTGGGGAGTGTCTGGCTGAGCCCCCCCTTCCCACCATTAGGGCGAAGGGCTCTTTCACTGGCTAAATGCAAGCGGTTTCATTCAGAGGGACCTTGAGAACTAGCAACTTGAGGGTTTCCCCTGCGGTTTCTACGCTTCCCTCAGAGTGAGCCGAAGTGCAGGGCACGGGAGACACATCACTCCCTCCATGGAGTCCCAAGTTTTCAAGCAACGCCTACATTTTCTCACCCACCGAGGGAGAAAATGCCAGAATTAAGGGACGGCTCCTGAGCAGGGAGGGTTGTTTGTGCTCTGCGCATCCCCAGAGCCAGAGTGGGAGAGCATCAGGCTGTCTCTAAGGTACAGCCAGGTTGGGCGAGACGCCTGCGTGACTCGTGCAAAAGTTTCTGGCTTTTTCTGACTTCCCGGGGGGCCCGTCCTCCTAGGAGGCTCCCCATAAATCTCTTCTAATCTCTTCTAATCTAGCCTTGGCTCACCTGCCTGGCAAACCTGAACTCCATTTGTGAACCACAATGCCTCTTTCTCAAACTCTTTTCTTAAAAAAAAAGAATAGGGGTAAACCACAATGGTTCATTCAGTGACCTTTGAAGTGGCACTGGAAAAAAAACCATTCGTGGCCATTCCCCACACTTATGACCGCTGCAACATTCCTGTGGTCACGAGAACGAAATTCAGACGTTGGCAACTGACTCATAGTTATGACGGTCACAGTGTCCTGGATCATGTGATCCCCTTTTGTGACCTTCTAACAAGCAAAGTCACCGGAGGAAGCCCGATTCACTTAACGACCGGAGTGGACTGACTTAAAAACTGCGGCGGTTCACTTAACAGCCGTGGTAAGAAAGGTTGTAGAAGGGAGCAAAACACACTTAACCACTGTCTTGCTTAGCAACAGAAATATTGGGCTCAATTGTGGTCATAAATCGAGGTCTACCTGCACTGTCTGATGGGGACTCTTGAGGAATTAGAACAGTGTTTCTCAACCTTGGCCACTTGAAGATGTCCGGACTTCAACTCCCAGAATTCCCCAGCAGTGGTTAGGACAGTGTTTCTCAACCTTGTCCACTTGAAGATGTCCGGACTTCAACTCCCAGAGTTCCCCAGCCAGCATCCGCTGGCTGGGGAATTCTGGGAGTTGAAGTCCGGACATCTTCAAGTGGCCAAGGTTGAGAAACACTGGATTAGAACATTTGTGCATATTGAGGGCAGCAATATTGCATTTGGCAACCTGCAACTCAACAACGTCGCCTTATTTTTCATCAGCAAGGAATGCAGGAAGTCCTGAGTTCGCATGGATTGTATTTCTGTGCATGTCGATTCTTGGGGGGGGGGATTTAGACCCTTCCGAATGCTTCCCCCCCACAAAAAAACATTGAAAGACTTTTATCAGTTCCCCCTTAGGCAGACAGCCCTAAGAGGAGCCAAGACTGCTGACATAGACCTCACGTTTCTGCCTGATACTAGAAATCCCTTTCTGATCCAGGTGCAAAAGAGCAGGATGGATGTAGAACGCAGCAGCAGCAACCCTCATCCTGATGCGATTCCCGCTCCCCTCCCCACTTCCTAAAAGGGGCAGCGCCCTCTGGTGGACCAGTGCATCATCACCTTTTTCCAGGAAGGAGTTCCCTCTTGGGGGACGAGGGGGAGGTGGCGTAGCCTCTCCTGTGTGGGACGGCCCCATTGCTCAGGGTGGGCCTGGAGGGCAGCCCCCGCAGCAGCTGGTACACTGCAGGAGAGACAGGACAGGACTGAGGGTCCGGGGGAAGGACCGAGGCTCCGCGACCCCTGCCTCCCTGGTCTCCTGCCCCCCATTAAGTCCCCCCAACCCTGGTTGTCCTTTGGGGCCCTGACCTCTGGGCACTCCGGGACTTTCAGGGGCCCGTCCCGCAGCCCCTCCCTGCTCCGGATACCTTTGTCGGGTCTGCGCTTGGAGAGACTGAGCCCGTTCTCCTCACAGGTGCTCAGGCGCCGCAGGACGTCGGCCAGGGCCGCCTTCAGCACCTGGATCTCGTCCTCCTGCAGCTGCAGGCGCTGCTCCAGGTAGGAGATGCGGTCGTCCACCTCCATGCCGCTGAGGCCGGACAGGTGGTCATCTGGGGAAGCAAAAGCCGGAAGGAGCAGGAGCCTCCGGGAGAGCCCCTCCCCCCTCCTCCACTTCCCCCTCCCCGTGAGAGCTACAGGCCCCCCTTGGGGTTGCGGTGGGGGGCAACGGGTCCCCCTCCCCAGCTGTCCTCCCAAGGGCTGGCAGGAGCCTTTTGCCTGAAAGAAGATTGACACTTCTTGTGTCCAGCCATGTGGAAGGCCTGCCCTGGTCAGGTTGTTCACAGATCGATGGCCAGGTCTCTCCCTCCCTCTCTCTCTCTCCCTCCCTCCCTCCCTCTCTCTTTCTCACACACAAACACAGGTGACTATGGCCTCTGCGTTGGCAAAGTGAGGGGAAGGGCAGCATGGGCTCCCTCGTGACAACAGGGGCCATGGGGTGGGAAGGGGGCTTCCCTGCCCACGTGCTTTTCTCGTGTCGGAAGCAGCCCCAGAGTGGCGCTTGGCCCACCTGTGCTTCCACAGCAGGGAGGAGGCCCACCTGGAGCTGCCCATGACTGGCTTCTCCACACCTGTAGATGTGCCAACTCTACCCCTGAAGGGGAGCACAAATCAAGGGCAGGAGGCAGCATCCTTCAGCCTCAGCTCCCCTCTTCCTCCCTCTCTTCCGCAGTGGTGGGCCCCGTGCCCGTCCCGCCTGCCTGTTGCTGCCGCTCGCCTGGCACTGCCGGCCCCTCCCTCCGCCTGCTCTAGCATCCCTTCCCTGCTGCCGCCGCCTCCACATCCAATCAGAGGCTGGTCCTGCAGCCAGGCAGAGTACCAGCCCTGGGATGGACGGTGGAAGAGGCAGCTGTTGGCAAGAGATGCTGGGGGGTGTGGGGGGAGGCTCCAAGTGACGGCAGAAGGGCAGCTCTCCTGGGCTAGGATTATCCCCTGGTCTGGGCCTGCCCCCTTTGCCGGCTGGCCTACCTCCCAGGGCTGTGAGGAGGGGGCTGGAATTGTCCCCAAGTGCCCCTCCATAATCCCTGGGGACTGACGCCATCCTAAGCCTGCTTGGCACGTGCGGGAAGAGCAAACGCCCTCTGAGCATGCAGAGAAGGCAGGTGGGCACGGGGAGGGCGGGGGGGGGGTGTCAGCTGGCGCTTCCTGCCCCCCCCTCCCGGCCCGCGGATCTTCCCTGGGGCAAGTGGGAATTCTGCACGGCCGTTGGGGCCGCTATGATGGGTCGGCCTCCGCCCCGCCTTGCCCCTCTGGGCCTTTCCGAGAACCTGCGAGCGAGGGGATCGGAAGGAGGGGCGGCAGGGCGAGGCTCGGGCTGCTCCTTCGGGCGCCGAGCTCGGCTAGCGGGCAGGAGCGCCCCCCCCCCACCTGCCTGCGGCGGGACGGCCGACCGCGATTATCCGGGCGCTGAGCAGCCCAATTTGCCCCGGCTCCCCCCAGCCCCCTTCCCCCGCCGGGCTCCGGGCGCCTGGTGGTGGGGGCTCTCCTGCCCGGGCGGGGCCTCTCCCTCCCCAGGGACCCCGGGCGGCTGACTGCGGAATCGGGGCTGCGGCGGCGCTTCCACTCACCGTTGCAGAACTGCAGCAGCAAGGAGGTGTCGTAGAGGAGCCCGCAGGCGGGGATCCCCTCGCCCATGCCGGCCCCCCGCGCCCCGTCACCGTCCACCCCGGGCTGCTCTCCCGGCGCCCGTCCGTCCTCCGCGGTCCCCTGCCCGCCCGCCCGCCTCCCGTTGCTATGGCAACCCACCTCTCTCCTGCATCCTGCTGGCCGGGGATGCCGGAGCTCCGGCCAAGACCCCCCGGCTGGGCTCCCCTCCTGGCGCGTCCCCGTCCAACCAGCCGAGCGCCCACCCGCCGACCCACAGGCGCAGGGCAGCCCTACCTTCGGCTCCTTCCGAGCCCCACCCACCAGCCGCGGAGCTCCTCCTGCTTCCCTTCCCCATCTTCAGCCCGCGAGCCTCTCGCCGCTTCCCTGCGCTCCGGCGCCCCTCCCGCCCCCGCCGAAATCTGCAGAGTCCTCGCCCCGCCAAGCCCCACCTCGGCCGCGCGAGACTGACTAGCAACTTCGGCCCTTCCAGGCTCCGGCTGGGCTCCCTCGCTCTGCGCCCCAGGCTTCCTCCTCCCCTCCATCCCAGCTCCTTCCCCGTCTCTTCCCCTCCTCCTTTCCCCAAAGTTTCACTCCAGCGTTTGCTGGCTCCTGTTCTCGACCCAAACCATTTGTCTCCTTCCCTTCTTCCTTCCTTCCCTCCCTCCATTCTCAGTCTCTTCCAATTCTCTCCCTGCTCCCCAATCTGATCCCCCCCCACTGCTGCCTAAACCCCACGAGGCAAAATTCTGAAGCCAATCCAGGGGTGCTCAAGCCTTTCCGAGCATGTGCAGAGTGCCCACCGTTGAGAACCGTTTTGCCTTACTCCAGGCAGGGGTCTGCTCGTTCCTCTGGTTTGGCCCCTGGATGCACTTCTGATATCGACCTGCTGCACGAAATGCATCGAACCCTGAACCCCAAAGGGTCCCTCCAGGTTCCTGGCTGGCATCTTGGGAGCAGCGGCCGAGGGGAAGGGCAGTGAGGGCAGCCCTCATCACAAGTGCAGATGCTCCCAGGGGATTTATTGGAATGACATAAGAGGAATTGCAGGCAGGACAAACCAATCAATCGGGCAGCCCTTTTCCAAGGGGGGAGTGATGCCCTCCTGTTTTTATTTCTCTGCCCTCTGGCAACAGTTAGGCGTGGTTGGCATGACAGCACGGAAGAGCTTCCCTTTCTCTCCGGCTGCCCCCGAAACAGATGTGGAGGGGATCAATATTTGATGGCCATCGAAGATTGAGGAGTCCCGCTCCCATTCCAGGCCGCTGCTCTTCACTTCCACAATGGCGGCTCAGCGGACCCCTCCCCCTCCCCCGCTGCAGCAACCCAGATTCTCCCTGCTTGCAAAGCAGGGGGGTTAAACTCCAGCCGAGAGCCGGGATCGGATTCTCTGTTCTCTCCTCTGCTGGCTCTCCAGGGTCCCCCCGGTGCTTTGATCCTCAAGGTTGACTGCCAGAGGCTGCCTTTGTGATCCTGCCTGCCCGTGGAATGGAGAGCAGTTCTAGGTTCCTAGCAGGTCCCTCCCACCCCCCACTCCCACCCCCAGGCAGAGCCAGCTTCTGCCAAGGCTGCCCTTCCCTCCCCTGGGGAGGATGCCCGGGAGCCCTGGACCTGTGCAGGAAGCTCTCCTGTCAGCCCTTGTAGGCTCCCTTGTAGGCAGGAAACAGAACGGGAGGGAGGGGCCACGTGGATTTTTAATGCGTTCACTTGAAAATAGCTCTTCTGGGGCAGGGGGGGGAGGCGGTCTTCTGCTTCTACAACTCCCCACCAGTTGAGGGTCTCCCTGGTGCCAGGTCAGGAGAAGGAGGGCGGTGCTCCTTGCCGCCCTTCTCCAGGGGGAGCGGGGGCTCAGTGACCCCCACAGCCACCGGGCCTGCCGAGGTCTCTTGCGCGAGGGCCCTCAGCTCGGCTATTGGCACCTTGAGGGTCACACACTTGAGCACCCTGCGCACAACCATTCCTTGGGCGGTGAGGTTCTCGGGGTCCTGGGTCCAGGCGGCTTCCCCGGGTTGCCAGTGGTAGATGGCGTCGTGGGTTCTGGAGGTGCAGACACCGCCAATCACGTAAATCCTCCCTCGGAAGGAAGTGGCGCCAGCAAAGGCAAGGGGCACGGGCAAGGAAGGGATGGCCACCTCCCTGCTTATGATGCCCTCCTCCTGCATGAGGAAACAGTTCGGGGTGCAAGGAAGAAGTTGGCTGAACCTCCGGTTGGGGTGCGGTTGGTTGGCCTTCCTGGAGAAGAAGCCCCCGATGACACAGATCCCGGCCTCCACGGTGACGGCGGCTGCCCCGTGGAGGCTAAACTCGAGCGGCACCTGCGCCCAGGTATCCAGGTGGGTGTCGTAGATGAGGAGGCCCTTGTAGACCACGTCGTCGGAGTCGGCGTCGCCGCCTATTAAGTAGAGCTTGTTTTTGTACGCCGCGGAGGCGGAGAAGCGCAGGACGATGGGCAGGCTGGCGATGGAGGCCCACAGCTGCTGGGCCACATCAAAGCACTCGGCCGAGGCCAGGGGGCCGGCATCGTTCCAGCCGCTCAGGGCGAAAAGCTTCTGCTTGCAGGTTAAGAACATGTGGACAGAGCGGGGCGTTGACATGGCGGGTAGCTGGGCCCAGCGGTCGGCCAGAGAGTTGTACTCGTGCAGCGCAGAGGAATAGGAGCCATCGGCGTGTTTCCCTCCGGAGATGTAGAGCCTCTGGTCCAGCACGGAGCAGCCGGGGAGGGCCACCAGTTGCAAGGCTGGCAGCTTCGTCCTGGACCCGCTGGTGGGATTCAGGCACTCCATGTAGCAGTCCATGTCTTCGCTGACCGAGAGGATGTCCCTCAAACGGGGCACTTTGATGCAGACGATCTTCTCCTGGTACATACCCCGGCGGAGCCCCCCGCTCACCTGCAGCCTGCCTGCTCCGTCCAGGTCCTGCCACCGGACCTCCAGCCGCTGACCCGGCAGCTCTGCCTCCGTCTGCACCTGGGCAACCTCCTCCTGGGACAGGAGCGGGAAGCGAACGCACCCGAGCAGCGTCTTCAGCACCGGGAGGCGCTTGCTGGGCTCAGCTCCCACCCACCGCTGCACGGCCCGGAAGACTTCCATCTCTGAGGCCACCACCAGGTGGTCCGAGGAGAGGATGCAGGTCAGGGCCCTCAGGTCCAGCTGCAGGAAGTCCTGGTGTTCGAAGAGGAGGCCAAAGTGGAGACCCAGGTAGCGCAGCGCCCCCTGCAGCAGGGCGGGGTGGTTGTGGTCATGGCCCAGCATGTAAAGGCGAAGGCAGTTCTCCGGGGAGATCTTCTCCATCAGGAATCTGTTGGGGGGGAGGAATGGAAAGAAGGATCGCTGGAGAACCTGGCAGGAGAAGCCCCCACCCCCAAAAAACAGAGAAGCCCGGGAGGGTCTGGGCTACCTGCTGATGAGCGCCAGTGCTGGGCTGAGCTGGAGCCGGCTGGCCGCGATGAAGAGGTCCTCGGCGCTTCCGGGACTGAAAGCCAGCTCCCCCGAGTAGAGGTAGCCCAGGAGATTCTGGAGGACGGAGGGGTCCATGTCTTCCAGGAGGACCTCCCCATCCCGGGACTCCTTGAAGCCGCTTGTGAAGACGGCCTGGAAGTAGGGGCTGATGGAGGCCAAGAGGGCCCTGCGTGGGGAACAGAGACGGTGGGGTTAGCCGTTGGAATCCTGCCCCGAGCCCTGCCCAGCTGGCGGATGCCAAGACACACCTGTTGCAAGGGAACCTCTTCCCTCCGGCGACCAAAGTGGCATCGCAGAGTTCCGGCCGGTGATGCAGATGCTTCAGACCTGGGCAGCGGAGAAGGGAGAAGAGGGGAGAAGAATGTCTTTCTTCCCTGGGGGAGGAAAGAGGAGCTCTGAACCTTCGCTCCCCCTTTTCTTCTGTTGGTAGGAAATTCCTCAGCATCTCCCGCTGTGGGGGCAGGGGGCTGCTAGGCCTGGGGGTATGGAAGGGGGGGGAGGCAGGACGAAAAGAGGAGCTCCCAGGCGGGGAGAGGGGTTCCCTTCTGTCCCGCTGTTTGGGAAGTTCAAGGATGGCCTCAGGGAGAAGGGCATCGAAATGGCAACAAGGTTCACGGCTCCTCCTGGCTGCTCCGCTGGTCACTTCCTACCCCTAGGACCCACCAGACCCACCTTGGCTGAAACAGGCTTTGAGAGACACAGTCGGCTCTGGCTGTTCATCGTTGGCCCCGTCGTCTTCTTCTTCTGATGGATCCATGATGGCTCGAGTTTGGAGCACGGAGGCTGCCCTCTCGCTGGGGCCCTGTTGGTTTTTGGTGGCCCCAGAGGGTCCTCCCAGCCCAGCTCCTCCTGCCCCCTCAAGATCTCCTGAGAGGCCCCTGCAGAAAAGGTCTCCAAGGCAGCCCCCACCTCACAATGGGGGCCAAAGCATCCTGAACCCCACCCTCAATCTCTGGACCCAAATGCAATTTTGGCCTCCCGATATCCAGAGCAGAAGAATCCTGGTGGGAGTCACGAGGGGGTGGGCTCTCTCTGGCTTCTTCTTAGTTGGACACTTCTCTCCACCAATGGAGGTGCTGGAATCCCCAGACTGGCCTTCAACTTTGACCTCTGGGAAAGGGCTATTTTTGACAGTCCCTGTGATGGGCCCCCAGGGTTTTTTCTTTCCCTCTATGGACATTAAGTGCAGAGCTGGTGACAGCCGTTCGTGCAATTCCTTGCACAACTACATTGGGGAATGCTGTGTGTCTGTGTGTGTGTGAGCCCCCCTAACTTGGTCAGTTAGAAAAGAAAGACTCTCAAATCTGTTGTTAAGGAAAGTGCACTTTACTAAAGCCAAGTGGTTACAGAGAAGCAAAGCCGGATCTGAAGTTTTGCACCCAAAGCATATGGTTAATTTTCCTTTCTCCCCACCGTCTTTCTGGTTGTCTTAAACCAGTGTTTCTCAACCTTGGCAACTTGAAGATGTCCGGACTTCAACTCCCAGAGTTCCCCAGCCAGCGAATGCTGGCTGGGGAACTCTGGGAGTTGAAGTCCGGACATCTTCAAGTTGCCAAGGTTGAGAAACACTGTCCTAACCACTGCTGGGGAATTCTGGGAGTTGAAGTCCGGACATCTTCAAGTTGCTAAGGTTGAGAAACACTGTCTTAAACTGTCTGATTACATCCAAACAAATTTTGATAAGAGTCCCTGGGCTTGACGGGCTGGGGGGTCTCACGCCCCCTTCCCTGACTTTGGAATGCCCAGCAGGTTTCATGGCACGGCCATTCTCCTTACCCCAGCCTCCCATCTACCTCCCATCTGCAGCTCCCTCCCCCCCCATTACTTATGGCACACTGGCATCTGGTGAAGCATGGCTGGCACAGCAGGATGGCGGTCCTGAGAGGGTGTGCGTGCGCATATGCGTGCCTGTGGGAAATCACTGGAGCTTTGAAAGCCTTTTAAGCAGGTCAACCCTTTTCTCAACATTGTTAAATAGTGCATACACCATCCATAGTTGCCATTAAGACCAGCGCATCAGCTGACCCTCAAGAATCGAAGTAAAAAATGCCCCCACCTGCAGATAAGCTGACCCTTAAAATATTTGCACTTAATTTTCACAATTGGTGTATCCAGGGATTATCCATTTTTTCATGCTATTTTGATTAAAAATCCAAGGGTCATCTTATCCACAAGTATATGTAGGATACGCAAGTATTTTTTTAAAAAAATATTACCGTATAGACTCATGGACCAGCCAAAGCAATTGGGGAAGGGTACTCCTCCAGCACTTAAAATGCTCCACTTATTGGCAAGCATATATGGTACCATTTTTCGGAATAAAAGTTTTCTCAAGTTTTCTCCATTTAATCCTGGATGGGGTGGAGGGAGGGGCACATTCCCCCCCCCCTGCTTGAAATAAAAACTCACTGATGTATTAGTCCTTCTTGCTTTGATAAGTATGGGCAACACCACTGAGAGGAAGTGGAACCAGGCAACGTTAAGACTTGTGGACTTCAACTCCCAGGATTCCCCAGCCAGCACAATATATAAAGCAGTGTTTCTCAACCTTGGCCACTTGAAGATGTCCGGACTTCAACTCCCAGAATTCCCCAGCCAGCGAATGCGAAACACTGAGAAACACTGTCCTAACCACTGCTGGGGAATTCTGGGAGTTGAAGTCCAGACATCTTCAAGTGGCCAAGGTTGAGAAACACTGATATAAAGTCTATTGCATTCCTGACGGAAGGATTGAAACCTTTCCAAGAATGGCTTGAAGCAGGGGTGTCAAACTGCGTCACGCTCAGGCCACACCCACCCCAAGGTGGGTGTCAAAAAAAAAATGTGTGGTCACTTGACACAATCAGGATTGACACCCGTGGCGTAAAGGTAGTTCCCCCACTTAAGACCCCCAACTCAGCCCAAACTTTACGTTGTTAAGTGAGAATTGTGTTAAGTGAGTTTTACCCGATTATATGACGTTTCTTGGCATATTAAGTGAATCCCTCCGGTTGTTCAATGAGTAACACCGTTGTTAAGTGGATCTGGCTTTCCTATTCTCTTTGTTGGTCAGATGGTCACAAAAGATGACCGCTTAATCCTGAGACAAATATGAACCATTTGCTGAGCATTGGAATTTTGATCTGTTGACCATGGGGAGCCTGTAATGGCCATCATTGTGAAGATTGGTCTGAGGTCATCTTTTTCAGTGCCGTTCAGTCACTAAACAGTTGCAACTCAAGGACTTCCTGTGTTTTAAGGTTAAAGACAGGATCCTCATTTTTCGCCAGTTCAGAAATACGATTTCGGAGGCAAAACGGGGCTGGGGAGCTGGGAAGTTGGGGCGGAAGAGAGTCCAGGCTCCGGGGATTCTGCAGACTACGAGGAAAACTGGATTACCATGGAAGAGTTTGTCACCCGGGCACCGTAATGTCCTTTCCAGAACTGCGTGTCCTTCCCTCTGTGCCGAAAGAGGATGTATCGGACTCCAGGGCCATATTGTCTGAATGTGTGGGTTACCTGGAGAGACAGAAATGGAAGCAAGAGAGGCTCAGCCATTATTTTAGACTCTGGAAAAGGGTTTTAAGGAACTGAAGCTTCTTCGTGCATTTATTTATGATTGATTTGTTGCCGTTATTTAGAAAATTGTACTATTTACAATTTTATTATCATGTATTCCGGGAGCTGTGGTGGCGCACTGGTTAGAATGCAGTACTGCAGGCGAACTCTGCCCACTGCGAGCGGCTTGAACTTGGCAGGGTGCAAACTTGACTCGGCCCTCCACCCTTCCGAGTTTGGTAAAATGAGGAGCCAGATTTTTTTTTTGGGGGGGGGGGCAAAGTGCTGACTCTGTAGCCAGTTTAGAGAGGGATGTAAAGCACAGAAGCAGAATATAAGTCAAAGTACTATTATTATTATTATTATTATTATTATTATTATTATTATTATTATTATCTATTATGTTTAGAAAAGTGTATTTCACATGATCTCATCCAGCTACTTGGACTTCTGGGTGCTGCCTGTCTGAAAATTGGGGTAGCCTGAGAACTTGAGATCCCCTTAAAACACTCCTGGCCCCCCACCCAAAAACATGGAGTTTCAAATTCTGAGCACCTTTAGGGTGTAGCTAGTCCTCAAGGTACAACCGCAACTGAGCCCCAAATTTTTCTTCCCAAGTGAGTCATGCAGTCATTAAGCAAATCCCCCACTGAGTTTGCTGGTTATTGCGTAACCCTGGACCAGGGCAAAAACTGTCAAATTATGTACTAGTTACCAAATGCCTCAATGTGGATTACTTGGCTGTGAGGATGCTGCAACTATGATAAGTGTGAAAAATGGTCGTAAGTCATTTTCAGCAATGTTGTCACTTCAATTGGACTACCTGTAGTTTAATGCATTGTAATTCATTCTAGGCTAATATAGCTAAAGATTTTTTAAATGAAAATTTCCAACTATTTGTGCAACCCCTAGATACAAATTCTAGATTCTTCTCTCTTGGTTATTTTATTCTTAAGGGCACTTTAATTCTCAGAATTTGGTCAAACGTGCGTAGGAGGGAAAGAGAAAGAGAAAGTGAAAAAGAGAAGCAGAGAAAAAGAACAGGCCATCCCCCCAGGGGCAGGGAAATCCAGCAACCAGACAAGAGAGGCCTGGTGTGGCCAACAGCACCTTTTGGTACGAGGAGTCCATGTTTGGAGGTCTGGGATTTGGTTTGGCTTCAAAAACACCAATCTTCCTTTTTTTATTAGCTGCCAAGAGAGCAACATACAGCTCATATTCACAGCCACAGTCCGGACGGCCACTCCACCTGCAAGAGTCAAAGGGCAGAAGACAGTGACGTGCGGTGACTTTTATGGCTGGTGAGGCAGCAATTATTTTAGACTTGTGGACTTCAACTCCAAGAATTCCACAGCCAGGCATGCTCAGTTCCGATTTAAAGTGACAGCATTTGTTCTTCTCCTTTGCTAAGTAAGTTTCCTTCTTTCTTTTTCTTTTTCTTCTCTCTTCCCCTCCTTTCTCCCTCTCTCAAACACACACACACACACACACACAAAGTTGCACCAGGAGGATGAAGTTTGAATTCCTCCCCCTCCCTCCGACCCACACGTACTTTTTCCAGCTGTTTCAGAGAGGATTTCAACTCTGCTCTTGCCTGCCATCATGAAAAGGAAAAAATGTAAAAGGAAAAAGGCAAGAGCTGAGGTCAGGCTGAGCTAGTTGCTGCCAGAGTCACTGTGGATGACTCTGTTTAACTGTTTAAAAAAGCCTCTAAAAAAACGCCCTCTACAGGAGGAGGCAGGAGAACGACGTGCCTCAGCTACGTCAGGAATTTTTCGGCTTTTAACCCTTGCTTAACTCTGCTCGAGTGATCATAAAATGCCAGACTAGATGAGGAACATCGTTCTCCTGCCTCCTCCTGTAGAGGGCGCTTTTTAAGAAGCTTTTTTAAACAGTTAAGCACTAAGCAGGGTCACCCATGGTGACTCTGGAGAGCAACTAGCTCAGCCTGACCTCAGCTCTTGCCTTTTTCCTTTTACATTTTTTTTTCTTTTCATGATGACAGTGGTGAGGCTCTGCCTCCCCTGCCTCCCCTGACTGCACGTCCCTGGCAGAAGACCTGGTCACAAAAGGAAGCTGGAAAGGCCTCTTCCTTGGAGATCCTCAAGCACCGAAACCCTCCTGTGGGTGTTCAATGTCCAGAGAAGTGTCCGGCCTGTCCAGGCTTCGGACGATGCCCCAAATCGTCCACACCTCCTGATGGTCACCCAAGGAAGGAGGAGAGCCTCACTCACCAGTCCGAGACCACAATGTCAGGCTGGTAAGTGTCCAGCAGATCCTGCCAGAAGCCCTCCTTCAGCAAATCGATGACCTGCTCCTTCTGACACCACCTTTGGAGAGACGGAGGGAGAAGACAGGCAGAGGGGAAACTCTGAGCCAGAGTTCACCCAGCAATGCAATGGGAAAGCCAGATTTGCTTAATGAATATGCGATTCACTTAACAACTGTGTCCAGGAAGGTTATAAAAAGGAGCACAGCTTCCTCAACAACTGTCTGGCTCAGCAACAGAAAGTTTGGGCTCAATTGTGGCCGTAAGTCAAGGACTACCGGTAGCAGAGGACGGTGGGAAAACCTCCAAAGGACCCTGGGAAGGAGAAGCAGGGGACTCACTGGTAGGAGGAGGCAAAGCAGGTCTGGTCCTCAGCGCCTTCCAACGGGGCCCGGTTCTCTTCCACGTTCCAGCCGTCATTCCACCCATCGCATTGGACGCTCCAGTGTCGGAACTCCTCTAGGGGCAGAGAGCCAGGCTTTTAGCACCGCTGGAGACCCACCAGGTTACCGGAACTTTAGGAGCCACACGCCCTGCCCGAGCACGGGTGGGGGAGGCGCTGCCGTCGGGGAGAGCCCGAAGGGAGCCGAAGCGGCGACAGGCATCCCGGGAAGGCTCGACCGCCCAGCGGGGGCAGAAGCCAGGCGGGCGGCGCCGGAGATGCATCGGGGGCCGCCTTCTCGTTCCTCCCAGCGGCCGGGCTGCCTACCTCTCCCGCAGGGGTTTCGCACGAGGTTCCTGCCCAGCGGCCGCAGGACGGCCAGGCGGCTCCACTGCAGGCGGGGGCAGCGGGCGGCGGCCTGGAGGGCGGCGCGCATGCCGGGCTCCCTGCGCCACTGGAGCTTCCAGACGGCGGGGCCGTCCAGCAGGTCCCTCCAGCGCCGGCAGACCAGCCGGCAGCGCGTGGCCAGCGTCTCGGGCGGCAGCCAGCTCAGGATCAGCGCCAGCACTTCGTTGGGCAGCCGCGGCCAGTCCGGCGGGGGCGCCCCGGAGAGGCTCCCACCGGCCCCGGACGCCTCCTCGCCCGCCTTCCCGGCTTTGGCGGTCGCGGCGCCCATCGCCGTCCCGCCTGCGGCTCCGGGTGCGGCTCCGGACGGGGCGCGAGGGCGGCTGCGGAGCTCCCTTCCCGAGACGCGCCGTCCGGGCATTGCGGCCAGCGCAGGTTCCCTCCCGATCCCAGCTCGGTCCGCGGCGCCCTCATTGGCGGACGGACTCGCACGACATGTGATTGAGCAGCGCCTGGCCAATGGCGTCTCCTTTCATGACAGCCGCAGCGGGGGGGCGAGGCGCGGCATTTTTTCGGATTCCGCCGGGTCCTTGTGCTCAACTGTCACTAAGTCCCCCAAAAGATTCCGCAACTCCAGAAAGAAAAACCGGAGACCCATAAAATGTAAGAGCGACAATTATTCCACCTGCCTCGCCAGTCAGCTTCACACCTGGCTTTCAAAGCAGCAACCTCCGTCCTTCCTCCAGCTGTTCCTGAAGACCCCCAAGTGTTTCTGACAGCATTCCTAACAGAATGATTGACAACTTTGCAAGAATGGTTTATTTTAAATTCTATATACAGGAATATGCCTGGGATTCCTCACACTCATTTTTTGCCAGTTCAGAAATACGATTTCGGAGGCAAAACGGGGCTGGGGAGCTGGGAAGTTGGGGGGGAAGAGAGTCCAGGCTCCGGGGATTCTGCGGACTCCGAGGAAAACTGGATTACAACGGAAGAGTTTGTCACCCGGGCACCGTAATGTCCTTTCCAGAACCGCGTGTCCTTCCCTCTCTGCCGAAAGAGGATGTAGCGGACTCCAGGGCCATATTGCCTGAATGTGTGGGTTACCTGGAGAGACAGAAATGGAAGCAAGAGAGGCTCAGCCATTTTTTAGATTCTGGAAAAGGGTTTTAAGGAACTGAAGCTTCTTCGTGCATTTATGATTTGACTTGTTGCCATTATTTAGAAAATGTTACTATTTACAATTTTATTATCATTTGTAGCAGAAGCTGTGGTGGCGCACTGGTTAGAATGCAGTACTGCAGGCCAGTTCTGCTGCCTGCCGGCTCCCTGCAGTTTGACAGTTCAAATCTCACCAGGCTCAAGGTTAACTCAGCCTTCCGTCCTTCCGAGGTGGGTAAAATGAGGACCCAGATTGTTGGGGGCAAAAGGCTGTAAAACCGCTTAGAGAGTGCTGTAAAAGTACTGTGAAGTGGTATATAAGTCTAAGACAGGTGGCTATTTATTATAATTGTACTACCATTGTTTAGAAAAAGTGGATTTAACATGATCTTGCATGATCCCAGAACAGCATAAATATAAATATATGCTTGTCATAAATATATGCTAGTTACCAAATGCCTGAATTTTGATCACGTGACCACTGGGATGCTGCAACAGTATGAAAACTGGTCATAAGTCATGTTTTTCAGAGCCACTGTAGGTGCAATCAATCACTGGTTGTTACGTCTAGGACAATCTGCAATGTCATGCCTATGCACATTTTAATTCATTCTACCTAATGTTGCTACGGATCTTTTAATAAAAAATTTCTACCTATTTGTGCAACCCTAGATACACATTCTAGATTCTTCTCTCTTGGTTATTTTATTCTTAAGGGCACTTTAATTCTCAGAATTTAGTCAAACGTGCGTAGGAGGGAAAGAGAAAGAGGAAGTGAAAAAGAGAAACAGAGAAAAAGAATAGGCCATCCCCACAGGGGCAGGGAAATCCAGCAAAAGAGAGGCCTGGTGTGGCCAACAGCACCTTTTGGTATGAGGGGTCCATGCTTGGAGGTCTGGGATTTGGTTTGGCTTCAAAAACACCAACCGTCCTTTTTTTATTAGCTGCCAAGAGGGCAACATAGAGCTCATATTCACAGCCACAGTCCTGGCAGCCACCCCACCTGCAAGAATCAAAGGGCAGAAGAGCTGATCACAACAGGAGAACCTCAAGCACCGAAACCCTCCTGTGGGTGTTCAATGTCCAGACAAGTGTCCGGCCTGTCCAGGCTTTGGACGATGCCCCAAATCGTCCACACCTCCTGATGGTCACCCAAGGAAGGAGGAGAGCCTCACTCACCAGTCCGAGACCACAATGTCAGGCTGGTAAGTGTCCAGCAGATCCTGCCAGAAGCCCTCCTTCAGCAAATCGACGAGCTGCTCCTTCTGACACCACCTTTGGAGAGACGGATGGAGAAGACAGGCAGAGGGGAACCTCTGAGCCAGAGTTCACCCAGCAACGCAAAGCCCCGAAATACAGGCAGTCCTCCACTCACAGCAGTTCATTTAGCCCCTGGTGGTGAAGACGCTTGCCTCCCACTTGAAAGGCCGTAAGTCAAGGCCTACCGGTAGCAGAGGACGGTGGGAAAACCTCCAAAGGCCCCTGGGAAGGAGAAGCAGGGGACTCACTCGAAGGAGGAGGCAAAGCAGGTCTGGTCCTCAGCGCCTTCCAACGGGGCCCGGTTCTCTTCCACGTTCCAGCCGTCATTCCACCCATCGCATTGGACGCTCCAGTGTCGGAACTCCTCTAGGGGCAGAGAGCCAGGCTTTTAGCACCGCTGGAGACCCACCAGGTTACCGGAACTTTAGGAGCCACACGCCCTGCCCTGCCCGAGCACGGGTGGGGGAGGCGCTGCCGTCGGGGAGAGCCGGAAGGGACCCGAAGCGAAGACAGGCATCCCGGGAAGGCTCGACCGCCCAGCGGGGGCAGAAGCCAGGCGGGCGGCGCCGGAGATGCATCGGGGGCCGCCTTCTCGTTCCTCCCAGCGGCCGGGCTGCCTACCTCTCCCGCAGGGGTTTCGCACGAGGTTCCTGCCCAGCGGCCGCAGGACGGCCAGGCGGCTCCACTGCAGGCGGGGGCAGCGGGCGGCGGCCTGGAGGGCGGCGCGCATGGCGGGCTCCCTGCGCCACTGGAGCTTCCAGACGGCGGGGCCGTCCAGCAGGTCCCTCCAGCGCCGGCAGACCAGCCGGCAGCGCGTGGCCAGCGTCTCGGGCGGCAGCCAGCTCAGGATCAGCGCCAGCACTTCGTTGGGCAGCCGCGGCCAGTCCGGCGGGGGCGCCCCGGAGAGGCTCCCACCGGCCCCGGACGCCTCCTCGCCCGCCTTCCCGGCCTTGGCGGTCGCGGCGCCCATCGCCGTCCCGCTTGCGGCTCCGGGTGCGGCTCCGGACGGGGCGCGCGTGCAGAACTCCCTTCCCCTCCTGCCCCGTCGGGGCTTCCCCGGGCGTTCCTGCAGGCGCTGATGGGCGATGGGCGGGGCGATTGTCCAGCGCTTGGCCAATGGCGTCTCCTTTCATGACAGCCACGGCGGGTGGGCGGGGTTTTTTTCCGAAGCCCTCAGGGTCCCTGTGCCCGAAAGCTCCGGGGTGACTGCTACGGGGGTCTCTCCGCGCCCTGCGACGGCTTCGCTGCTCGGGAGCCGCCTCGGAGCCACGTCAGTCGCGCCCCGGTTTCCACTATTTTGCAGGCCCAGCACGGAGGTCCCCGAATGGGGCCAGCCGCCCCGCCCCCGACTAAGCGGCTGCTGGATGGGGAGGGCGAGCCCGGGACGGTCCGCTTCTGTCCGGAGACGCTGCGGCGCTGTTTTCGCCCGCCGCTCCCGTAACGCTTTTCCAAAGTCCGCAACTTCCAGCTGGAGGGGCTCCAAGCCCCGGAATCCCCCCGCCCGGCAGCTGCTCCTCCAGCGCCCGCCTTGCCGCCTCCCCGCCCGCCCGGGCTTGGCAGGGAAATCGGGCGCGCCTCCCGGAAAGCGGCTGCGGGGGAGAGCTGCTCTGGGCCGCCGGCCTCTCGGCTCTTCCAGTCCGGAGAGGCGGGGCGAGGGCGGCCCCTGCAGGGATAGGCCTGCTGGGCGACTAGGCGGCCGCGCTTCCCGGGAACTGGATTGCAACACCGCGTCTTGTGACTTGCTGCAGGGCGGCCTTGGCCCGCTCGTCCCTGGAGCTGCGGGGCTTCGGCGGCTGGCGAGGAGCCCGGCGGGAGCATGAGCCGAGCGGCGAGGCTGCTGGGCTTCTTCCTCTGCCTGTGGCTGCCCCACCTGCGAGGCCAGGGCGCCCGGCCCCCCCAGCCTGAGCAGGTGCATCTGTCTTACCCAGGTGAGCTTTGGGGCGCCCGCCTCTCCCTTCTCCAGCTCTGCACCTCCAGCGGGGAGAAAGCCAGGTCGGGGGGCTGCCAGCCAGCCTGGGCCCAGCGGGGCTGAATGCCCGATGTTTCTTTTACTTTCCCTTAACTGAACCCCGGATTTGGTTGGAGCCAATCGGTTTGCCTACTTATCCACCGCATTTGCGGCCCTTTCTGCTTTGCAACCTTCTGTAACAGTGTTTCTCAACCTTGGCCACTTGAAGATGTCTGGACTTCAACTCCCAGAATTCCCCAGCCAGTGAATGCTTAATCATTCCCCTGGCTCAGCTGATAAGGGAGGAGAGCTTGTGGCTTAGAGGTTAATACAACTGCATAATCCAGTGTTTCTCAACCTTGGCCACTTGAAGATGTCCGGACTTCAACTCCCAGAATTCCCCAGCCAGCAAATGCTTAATCATTCCCCTGGCTCAGCTGATAAGGGAGGAGAGCTTGTGGCTTAGAGGTTAATACAACTGCATAAACCAGTGTTTCTCAACCTTGGCCACTTGAAGATGTCCGGACTTCAACTCCCAGAATTCCCCAGCCAGCAAATGCTGGCTGGGGAATTCTGGGAGTTGAAGTCCGGACATCTTCAAGTGGCCAAGGTTGAGAAACACTGTTCTGTAAAGATGAGTCATTTCCCCCTCCGTCAACGATGCCTTCTCTGGGGCCTTTTGCTGCAGGAGACCCCACCTCCATGGTGGTCACCTGGACGACCTTTGAGCCAGCCGAGTCCCTTGTAGTCTTTGGCCAGGCTCCGGGAAAGACCCTTCCCCACAAGGCCAACGGAAACGCTACATGCTTTGTGGATGGGGGCAGCCTGGGCCGTGTCCTCTTCATCCACCGAGTGACCCTCCGCGGCCTTCTCCCGGGACGGAGCTACGGTAAGGAATGGGGGGCCCTTGTTCTTCGCAGGGCAGGGCAAAAACCACCCCCTCCTCTGCCTACGGCCGCATCCCATGGCTGCATGGCACACATAAAGACGGAGACGCCCCTCCGCTTCTCTCGCCTTGCAGTCTATCGCTGTGGGAGCCCGCGGGGCTGGAGCCAGCCCTATGGCTTCCGGGCGTTGTTGAAGGGCAGCAGCTGGAGCCCGCGGTTCGCCCTCTTTGGAGACCTGGGCCTGGTGAACCCCCAGTCCTTGTCCCGGCTGCAGAGGGAGACTCAGCAGGGCTGGTACGACGCAGTGCTGCACATAGGTTGGTCCAATGGCTGCCCGGCTCTTCCCCGGGGCCCTTTTCCTTTGTCCCCCTGTGATGGTGACCCTCTTCCCCCCTTCCCCCCCCCCAGGAGATTTTGCCTACGACCTGGACTCGGTAAGACCTCTGGAGCATCTCTGGGCTGGGCAGGAAGACGCTTGAGAACAGCCATCATCAGGCCAGACCCGTGAGGCTGTTCCAAGAGGGCCGCGTGGGTCGGCAGCCCCCCGACCTGGGCAGGGGTGGGAGATCTCTGCCCCTGGACATTGCCCCGTCCCAACCTCTCTCTGTTCCACCCCCGCAGGATAACGCCCTCGTCGGGGATGCCTTCATGCGGAAAATCGAGGCTGTGGCTGCCTTTGTGCCATATATGACTTGCCCGGGAAACCATGAGGAGAAGTAGTGAGTGGAGCTGAGCCAGATTGAAGAGATGCCCGCACCTCTTCCAGTCTGCCTGCAGGCTGGTTCTGGTGGCCTCGTTGTAACTCCCAGGGTGGCCCTCCCTCTCTGGGTGGGTGGGTGGGGGGAATACAGCCTAGGCGTCCCGGTTTTGCTGGGTGACATAACGAAGGGAAGGGCCACTGTTTTTGCATCCATCTCCTTCCCTTCCTCCCTCCTGCAGCAATTTCTCCAACTACCGGTCCCGCTTCAGCATGCCCGGAGACACCGAGAGCCTCTGGTACAGGTGCGTCCCTGGGCTACAAGGGGCACAAGGCCAAGACACCGAGACCCTCTTCCTTCCCAGGCTCTCCACTTCCTTTCCTGGGGGGAAAGAGGGGTCCGGAGCTGCTCCTGCCTTGTATGGCTGTAGTATTAATGTCAGGCCCAAAAGGCAGTTTCCTCCACGAAGGTCCAATAGCAATAGCAGTTAGACTTATATGCCGCTTCATAGGGCTTTCAGCCCTCTCTAAGCGGTTTACAGAGTCAGCATGTTGCCCCCAACAACAATCTGGGTCCTCATTTCACCCACCTCGGAAGGATGGAAGGCTGAGTCAACCCTGAGCCGGTGAGATTTGAACAGCCGAACTGCAGAACTGCAGTCAGCTGAAGTAGCCTGCAGTGCTGCATTTAACCACTGCGCCACCTTGGGTCCAAGTAAACTGCTTTATTGCTAAAAGCCTTTGCACAGGAATCTTCTCAACTAATATTCAGCCCCGACTTAGATACGGCTCCATGGGATTCAAGAGAGGTTGGACTTAGTTTGCTTGTGGCTATGCAAGGATGCTAGGCTGGTACCTCTTTTGACTCTGCCCTTGCTATTCCTTCTCCTACACACACCTACCCTGTGAGGGAGGCTGAGACACAATACCTGGCCCAAAGCCCCCCAGGGAGTGTCTCTAGCCGAAGCTCTCCCTCTCCTCCGTCCATCCATCCCCTGCCCTGCCCCACCAGACTCACTCTCTGCTTCCAATTGCTTTGGGGGCAGGTCTGGGCGGGGGGGGTCTGGGCTCTGGGGCCTCCATGGAGATGCCTCCCCATCCTCTGGGGGAGGGGGTTCCTTTCCCCCCACTCGTCCCCCTGCTCTTAGTGGCTGTCTATCTTGCCCCCTTCCCAGCTGGGATGTAGGCCCTGCTCACCTCATTTCCTTCTCCACGGAGGTGTACTTCTTCCTGGGCTACGGGGAGGAGCTGGTAGCCAAGCAGTTCCAGTGGTTGGAGAGGGACCTCCAGGTAGGCGGGGTCCGGATTTGGGTGGGCGGAGCCAGTTTGCCCCAGGCAAAGACCAGCCTCTGGTTCGTTCCTCTCGGGGGCAGGAGGCGAACCGGCCTACACGGCGCGGGGAACGCCCCTGGATCATCACCATGGGGCATCGGCCCATGTACTGCTCCAACAACGACAAGGACGACTGCACCCAGCACGAGAGCATCGTAAGTAGGCCTTGGAGAAGCCGGTTTGAGCCCCCGAGGAAATAGGGGGGGGGGGAGGGCCCGAAACATTTATTTTATGAAACCAAGGTATATGGTTGCCTGTCTCTGGCGGCCGGCCCTCACCTGATCCTTTCAGGCAGATGTTTGCAGCCAGGAGGATCAGGCGGAAGTGAAATGACACTTAATTATAAAAGAAAAACAAGTAAATATAATGAGATAAGCTGGATGATAAGGTAGGATGGAAACTCACTGAAAAGGGATCCAATAAGGAAAAACTTCCTGGCTGTGAGAACAATCAAGCGGTGGGGCATCTGTCCTCCGGGGGCTGAGTGGGCCCCCGTCCCCGAAGGCTTTGAAGAAGAGGAGATGGACAGCCATTTATCTGGAAGAGTCCAGGTCAGTGTTTCTCAACCTTGGTGACTTTAAGTCCTGTGGACTTCAACTCCCAGAATCCCCCAGCCAGCTTTGCTGGCTGGGGGATTCTGGGAGTTGAAGTCCACAGGACTTAAAGTCACCAAGGTTGAGAAACACTGGTCTAGGTTAAGGGTTCCAATTTGGGACCTTTTTGTGCATTTCAACACTCTAGCTGGCCGGGGGAATTCTGGGAGTTGAAGTCTCAAGGTTGGACAGCCCTGATCTGGGATCTCCCTGCTTGAGCAGGGGGCTGGACTAGAAGACCTCTCGGGTCCCTCCCAAATCTGTTATTCTGTCGTTCTGAAGCGGCTTGCTTCAGCTGGAGCTGGAAGCGGGCAGGAGGCTGAGTCCCGGGCCCAGCACAGCCACAAAGGGGCTCCAGGGTTCAGCAGGGGGCACTCATTGTGGTTTGTGGGCCTTTCAAATAAACTAAATCTAAATATACAAATAAACTAAATCTTTCCAGGTGCGCAAAGGACTGAAGCCGAACCGTTACGGCCTGGAGGATCTTTTCTACAAATACGGTCAGTTCCCCCAGGCAGCCCCTGCTGAAGGCCCCGGGAACCCCTCCAAGGGAAGGCACACAGAGGGAGTCCTCCACTGACCCAACTCACTTAGTGGCTGCTCAAAGTTACAACGGCACTGAAAAAAGTGACTTACGGCCTTTTTTCACACCTTTGCAGCATCCCCATGATCATGTGATCCAAATTCAGACCCTGAACAGGCCACTGCTTCATACTTATGACCACTGCAGTGTCCGGGATCAGGTGATCCCCTTTTGCGACGTTCTGATAAGCCGTGTCAATGGGCTCCCCTTCCTCCCCCCCCCCCCCCGCTTTCTCGTCCTCCAGGGGTCGATCTGACGCTGTGGGCTCACGAGCATTCCTACGAACGTCTCTGGCCTCTCTATGATTACAAGGTGAGTCCAGCTTTGGGGACTGGGGGGGTGGGGTGGGGTTCAGAATGGGCTGCCTTCCTCCTTCCTAGCCAGGGGGAGCACCTGAATGGCTCCCTGGGAGGAGCAAGGGGGCTCCCTGATTTTAAAATCCACAGTGCCCAGTTCTCTGCCTGCCCCTTTTGCGTGGATTTTTCAAAAACATCTCAATTTAACCCAGCCTTGGGTTTTATTGCTAGTTTCCCATCAAATTTCTAACCAGCCCTGACCCTCCTTAGCTTCCAAAGGCAGACCAGGCCACCTGGAAGATGGTGGATGGAGGGCTGCAAAGCTGCAGGAGTGACCAAGCGGCCTCAGTCCGCAGGTTCCCCCAACGCAGAGAAGTGGGCAGAGCAGAGGGGCAGCTGCCCCCCCCCAGCACCCCAGTTCATTCTTTCCCTTCCTTCTCCTCCCGCATCCAGGTTTACAATGGGAGCACCGCAGACCCTTATACCAATCCCAGCGCCCCCGTCCACATTATCACTGGATCAGCCGTAAGTTTGCAGATGGGCAGCGTGAACTAACCGTGACGTCTCTGAGCATATACAGAATTCTTTTCCTGGGAAGCCGCCTATTGTGGTCCTAAGTCAAGGCCTGGAAGTGCTGGGTGGAGAAAGCCCAGGGTGGGGGGAGTGGGGGGCAGACTTTAGGCTCTTTGCACTTGGCCATGGGGCCTTTGGTGGCTGAGCTGCATTCCCTTTCATCCCCCCCCCTCCCCTCCCCAGGGTTGCAAGGAGCGGCTGGACCCTTTCATCCCAAACCCCCGAGAATGGAGTGCTCTGCGGGTTGAGGATTATGGGTACGCCCGCATGCAGATCGTCAACATGACCCACCTCTGGTTGGAGCAGGTCTCGGATGACCAGGTGGGGGCTTCAACAGCAGCCCCGAGTCCATTGCTCCCCTTGGCTTGTGAATTTCCCCAGCCTGGGAGATCCTGGCGGCCAAGCAGCCTTGCTCCACCTGAGCTGGCCCTGAGCTCCAGCCACTAGCCTCCTGGGGGAGATGCTTCCTGCACTGCTCAGGGTGGCCGCCCACCCACCCCTCCCTCCATGGCAGCCAGACTTCCCCTGATCCCCCCCCCTTTCCTTTTGGTTTTCAGGATGGGAAGGTGGTGGATAAGATTTGGCTGATCAAAGACCGGCATGGTGGCCCCAGGGCCTGGCAGTGACCCTCCAGGCTGGAAGACCCTCGGAGGCAGCCAGTATCCCTCCTCCTGAGCTCCAGCGGCTTCAATTGCACTGAGCTCTCTGGCCTGAATATGAAGCGGTTTGAGTGACCCAGCCACAAAGCGGGTGAAAGAGTGAAGAAGAAGAAGAAGAAGGAGGAGGAGGAGAAGAAGACCACCTTGACCACTGGAGAAAAAGGAGGAGGAAGTTCACTGATGTTGCTGCAGCTGCCCTCCGGGTAGCATTGAGGACAAGTGTGATTTTTAAGCAAATAATTACTTGAAATAAAAATCAGGACTAAAGGGAGACCAGACAAAGAAAGTGTTTATTTTTAAACCAGACTTCTCAGACGGTTATTTCTAATATATTGCTGCCATTCCTTGTAGGGTGGAATTTGCAATTTGGAAGACGATCGGTTGTGCTTCTGGCTGAAGGAGCAGGGCATAACCCCAGTGAAATACACCAACGGGCACTTCTTACAAAACCTTGCAAACTTTGGTTCGCAGTGGGGGAGGACGGCAGAATTACGTGGGGAGGAAACTGGGGGAGCTGTTTCCCCGGTGAAGGGCGGCTGCTCTCCGCATGGTCTGTTCTGACGGTCCTTCCGAAGGGCGCCAGCAGGGAGGAGTCCTGGCCCTGCCCTCCCTGCGTGATGAAGCTGGGTGGGGTGTGTGGATTTTCCTACTTGGTGGTCGGACGGGAGACCACGTGGAGATCCAGAGGCCGAGAAGAGCGGGAAGGAGCCAGGCCAAACCTTCTCCGTTGTTGGCCAGCAGACCGGGTGAGCCGGGCAGGAGATCCCTGTTTTATCTCCAGGAAACGCCCGGTGGGGCTCTTGTGTCCTTTGAACCCAGGACTTTCTGCGGGTTCTGGCTGCACAGAGGGCGAGGAGCAGCTCCAGGAGAGCTTGGCTCAGCAGCAGCTGCCGGCCAAGTGATGGAGCCTCCCCTCCCGCGGCAGTCTACCAGGGATCTGCAACGTTGGCAACTTTAAGACTTGTGGACTTCAACTCCCAGAATTCCTCAGCCTCCTAGCTGCCCACCTGCAACCTGGGCCAGGAAAGGTTCCAGATGTGCCAGGATTCTTCAGGTAGTTGGGGGGGGGTCAAAGGTTTGGGGGCACACAAGACCACTCTGGGCAGAGGGAAGCCCCTCTCAGCCTACAGCTCAGGCGTCTCCAGGTTTGGCAACTTTAAGACTTGCGGACTTCAACTCCCAGAATCCCCCGGCAGCCCCGACCGCAGCAAAGAGGCGGAAATGCCCCGAAGCGCCGCCTCTCCACGCCTAGCCCAGCCTCCCGTCTCTCAACGCACGCCGCCCAGCCATTCGTCCTCTCCTGCCCCGCCCCTCTCCCTCACGGCCAATGGCAGGCGAGTGCTAGAGCTCTCCGGCCCGGCGAGGCCTAATCGGGAGCGACCCCTCCTCTCCCCGGGCGGGGCGGGGCCCTCTGTCGCCAGGCGACGGGGAGGCGCTTGTCCCCGGATGTTGCCGGCCGCGGCTTGGCCGGCTCCCAAAATGGCGTCCTCCTCCTCCTCCTCCTCCTCCTCCTCCTCCTGCTGGTGAACCGAACCGGGACCGGCCTGCGCGGCGGCGGCTGTTAACGGGCGAGCGGCGGCGCCAGCACCGAGGGGTCGGCGGCCTACCAAGCGGGTGAGCGAGCGAGCGAGCGGAGCGGTGGGCGGCCGGGGGTCCTTCGGTGGGGCAGCCCGTCGCCTGAGGGGCCTCCTGAGTCTGGGCCGAAGCAGGCGCCCCTGTGGGAGGACCGAGGGCCTGGCCGTTGGCCCGCGTTGAAGGGCGGGTGGTGGTGGTGGTGGACGGGGGACCACGCGGAGATGCCCGGGCGGAGCCTGAAGGAGGCCTGGAGAGTTTGGGGGAGGAGCTGCTTTATGGTGTCCTCGACTTACAACCGTTCGTTTAGTGACCGTTCTGGGTTACAGCGGCCCAGGCATAAGTGACTTGGGACCGTCTTTCCACAGCCTCCATTCATGGTCCTTGATCAGAATTCAGGCGCTGGGCCACCGACTCACACTTACGACGGCCGCAGTGTCCCACAGTCACGCGGTCCCCTTTTGCGACCTTCTGACAAGCAAAGTTAATGGGGGAAGCCGGATTCACTTAACAACCAACTGCAAGGGTTTGCTTTTACGACCCGAGAAAGGTCGTAAAATGGGGCAAAACTCGCTTAGCAGCTGAAACGTTGGGCTCGGTTGTGGTTGCGAGTCGTTGTTGCCTTTGACCAGGAGCGGCCTGTGGGAACGAGATCCGGGCAGGTGGCTGTGCCTTTTTTCCCAGGTGGATTCCTGCAGAGCCGGCTTTTCTCAGCCCCGAGCCTCAGGCGGGGTTCAAGGCTTTGCTCTCGTCGCTCTCTCTGGGCCCTGAGGGGCACCGGCAGTTGAAACCCCCAAAGTTTCCACTTTGCTTCTTTCCTTATACTTTTAAAACAAATCGCCTGTTTGTAAAGTGCTCGGAGTTCCCTGGGAGTCCGATGGCGTATAAATTTATATTACGTAAATCTAAACAGTTAAATAGTTGCAGGACTGTCCAGCCCAGTGTTTCTCAACCTTGGTGACTTTAAGTCCCGTGGACTTCAACTCCCAGAATCCCCCAGCCAGCATAGCTATGCCATTCCAGGCAAATGGCTGTCCAGTCCCTTCTTAAAAGCCTGTTAAAAGCCTTAAAACAGTGTTTCTCAACCTTGGCGGCTTTAAGTCCTGTGGACTTCAACTCCCAGAATCCCCCAGCCAGCATAGCTATGCCATTCCAGGCAAATGGCTGTCCAGTCCCTTCTTAAAAGCATGTTAAAAGCCTTAAAACAGTGTTTCTCAACCTTGCTGACTTTAAGTCCTGTGGACTTCAACTCCCAGAATTCCCCAGCCAGCATAGCTATGCCATTCCAGGCAAATGGCTGTCCAGTCCCTTCTTAAAAGCCTGTTAAAAGCCTTAAAACAGTGTTTCTCAACCTTGCTGACTTTAAGTCCTGTGGACTTCAACTCCCAGAATTCCCCAGCCAGCATAGCTATGCCATTCCAGGCAAATGGCTGTCCAGTCCCTTCTTAAAAGCCTGTTAAAAGCCTTAAAACAGTGTTTCTCAACCTTGCTGACTTTAAGTCCTGTGGACTTCAACTCCCAGAATTCCCCAGCCAGCTATGCTGGCTGGGGGATTCTGGGAGTTGAAGTCCACGGGACTTAAAGTCACCAAGGTTGAGAAACACTGGGCTAGCCGAAGGGAGAGAAGGACGAGGGGTGACATGATTGTCAATTATTGTCAAACAGTTATTGTCAATTCTAATTGGGTTTGTTTGGGATATTCTATTTTTTTAAAAAACTTTTGTATTATGTGTTTCTTTTAATGTTGTACGCCGCCCTGAGTCCTTGGGAGAAGGGCGGCATATAAATCTCATAAACCTAAACCTAAACATGATGGCAATCCTGCAATATTTGAGGGGCTGCCACAAAGAAGGGGGGGGGGGTTGAACTTATTTTCCAAAGCCCCTGAAGGCAGAACAAGAAACAACCAAAGGAGAAAAACAGCCCAGAATTCAGGAGAAATTTCCTGACAGCGAGGAAAATTAATCAGTGGAACTGCTTGCCTCCAAAAATCGCTTTTTGCCATTTGTCTGAAAGGGTATCCGGCCTCCTTGTGCAGTGGGTTGGACTAGAAGACCTCCAAGGCCCCTTCCAGTTCTGTTATTCTGTATTCAGATTTTCACAGGTGGATAAGGGGTTTAATCCAATCCTTTTTATTTGGGGAAGGGGGCTGTTCCTAGGTGAGCTAAGCCTGCTCTTACAAAATGCCCTCCATGGCCCCTTTGACCTGTTTAGCTTCTCTCTCTCTTAAGCAAGCTGCCGTGAATCCTTAGTCTGTAAGCCTCTTTCAAGAATTTACTCTTGGCTTACAGGTTTGAAATGAATCTCTCCATCATATTCATAAACTGCAAAATTGGTTTCTGATTGTAAAGAAAGCAGCACTATTAACGCCTAGCAGATAATCCTGCCTGGCTGTAAATCAAAAGAATTTTAAGGGCTGGAGAAGCTCAGGTTCTACACTTTACAAGCCTTGGTGTCCAAAAGAATTCTACTGAAGTGGTTTATAGATGATATGTTGTCCTGTATAAAAGATTTTTTTCCAGAAAAAGACTCTTCTGAATATTTGGAAGTCTATTTTATATCATTTTGTGGAAAGCTGTACTTTATATTTAAAGGCTTCTAGATTTTGTGATGTACAGGTGAAACTCGAAAAATTAGAATATCGTGCAAAAGTTCATTTATTTCAGTAATGCAACTTAAAAGGTGAAACTAATATATGAGATAAGACTCATTACATGCAAAGCAAGGTAGTTCAAGCCGTGATGTGTCATAATTGTGATGGTTATGGCTTACAGCTCATGGAAACCCCAAATCCACAATCTCAGAAAATTAGAATATTACATGCAATCAATAAAAGAAGGATTGTACATAGAACAATATTGGACCTCTGAAAAGTATAAGCATGCATATGTACTCAGTACTTGGTTTGGGCCCCTTTTGCAGCAATTACTGCCTCAATTCGGCATGGCATGGAAGCTATCAGCCTATGGCCCTGCTGAGGTGTTATGGAAGACCAAGATGCTTCCATAGCGGCCTTCAGCTCTTCTGCATTGTTCGGTCTCATGTCTCTCATCTTTTTCTTGGCAATACCCCATAGATTCTCTATGGGGTCAGGTCAGGTGAGTTTGCTGGCTAATCAAGCACAGTAATCCCACGGTCATTGAACCAGGTTTTGGTGCTTTTGGCAGTGTGGGCAGCTGGAAAATGAAGTCAGCATCCCCATAAAGCTCGTCTGCGGAAGGAAGCATGAAGTGCTCCAAAATCTCCTGGTAGACGGCTGCGTTGACCCTGGTCTGAATGAAGCACAGTGGTCCAAAGTCCTGTTGCTCAGTGGTCCAAAGTCCTCCTTTCTGATGAGAGCAACTTTTGCCCAAAGTACTAAAACCTGGTTCAATGACTGTGGGATTACTGTGCTTGATTGGCAAGAAAACCAAGTACTGAGTACATATGCATGCTTATACTTTTCAGAGGTCCGATATTGTTCTAGGTCCAATCCTTCTTTTATTGATTGCGTGTAATATTCTAATTTTCTGAGATGGTGGATTTGGGGTTTTCATGAGCTGTAAGCCATAACCATCACAATTATGACAAATCACGGCTTGAACCATCTTGCTTTACATGTGATGAGTCTTATCTCATATATTAGTTTCACCTTTTAAGTTGCATTACTCAAATAAATGAACTTTTGCACAATATTCTAATTTTTCGAGTTTCACCTGTAATATAAATGTAATTTGAGAATACTCTGGCAGGTAAAAGTCTTGGGAGAAAAAGGTTAGATTTAGAGCATGAATGGCGGAGGTGATCTGTTTCAGGATGAGTCCAGAGAAAGATTTTGGCACCTGTAAGTAGGACACACCCTGCTGTTTATGGTACATTGGTGTAGGCTCCATATATTGGGGTGGTATATTAGTGTAGGCTCACTTTCATAGTTAAGGGTCATTTGTCTGCTTGAGGTTGTGACTTGCAACTACCATTTTTGCTAATAAGGAATTTTGGGATATCTTGGTTGTATACTGATGTTTGTTTGAGAAATTGTTCTGAATTTTATGCTCCAAAGAGCCCAGTGCCTTTTTTTCCCTTATATACAAGTTGAGTCAAACATTTGTTTATAAAGATCGGTATATAGACAAGTTTTGTCTTGCCAGAAAGTTATTGTTTCTCAGCTCTTTCAGCCTCTGGTTTATCCCTTGAACATGTCGACAAAAACAACTTGAATGCAGAGCTTTGCATCCCAGGATAATCGAACATACTGATAGCTTCAGAAGCCCTTCAAAATGTTTCAGAAAACGAGCAGTCTAGCTACAAACTGGTCTCTGGTTGTTGGCCTTATTTTGATGAGATGATTTGCGTTGAGTCCCATTGCAAACTTGGAACCACTTGAAAAGGAAGCAGGATCTCTCTTCCAGAAAACAAGGAAAAGAAAGCCCAGAGAAGCAGAAGATTAAACAGCTACTATATTTGGAAAGTTGTGAGAGGAGATAGGAGGTCCGGTTGGCAGCTTCTGCTTACTGCATTTATATACGGAAGGACACCCGCTTGGCACTTGGTCTGTTTCTCTCAGGACTGGAAGTTCTTTCCTGTTAAAAGTTAGAAACATGTGGCTTCGTTTTTTTACAAAAGGGTTAGAGCTCTTGGCCCAGTGGTCCAGCTTGTTTCAAAGGAGACTTTCTCTGAAATCTTCAGGTTCAAATTTAGGGAGCGTGGTGGGGAAGAGACCCCCCCATCTTCTCAGCCTGGCAAAACGCTTCCGGGGTGAAAATGTCAATACAGGACATTCTGAAAGTCAACAAGGAGATTCTTTGCTTTTGCTAATGAAAACATTAGTTCTTCCACGCTGTGTCCTAAAAAAAAAAAGGCTCCAGTTCTGATAAAAGAGCAAGCCTGCCCATTGCCTAAACATGCCGTCCTTGGAGTCTTGGATCCCTGGGTGACGATTTGAAAAACACTCTGTAGCATAATTCAGTGGTGGGATGGAGCTTCCAACATGGGGTATGTCAAATATGACCTGACATTTTGTCTTGGATTAGATCAGTGTTTCTCAACCTTGGCAACTTGAAGACGTCTGGACTTCAACTCCCAGAATTCCCCAGCCAGCGAATGCTGGCTGGGGAATTCTGGGAGTTGAAGTCCAGACGTCTTCAAGTTGCCAAGGTTGAGAAACACTGGATTAGATAACAATTCCCCCCCCCCCCCCCGGTGAAGTATTTCCTAGATGCCTTTGTTCTGCATTTCTCTGCAAAGCCTGGAAATTGTTTTTACAAATCTTTCGAGAGCAGATGGATCCTGGCTCCTCTTTGATCCTTTCGGGGCCAGCCAGAAGACGGCAAGCGGGAGCTGCCTTGCTGCCTTATTCCAAATCCCGGGAAGAGTCTGATTATGTAAGGCCGTCAAAGCCATTCTCTCCGAATGGCAGAGGGGGACATGGGGGCTTTTTCAACAAAGGAAAAGGGCAAGCAAGGGGGGTAGGGCAGCTTAGGTGGATGCAACTATCTGGGCCCTAAATAAAGTGGAATATTAATACCAAAAACATTATATTCCGGTAACTTGTTAGTTTTCTGTTCCAGTGTTCCACAACCAATGGCAGTGTGAAGAGACTTCAACTCCCAGAATTTCCCAGCCAGCAAAATTGAAGTCCAGACATCTTCAAACTGCCAAGGTTGAGAAACACTGCTCTGTTCTGTTTAAATAAATCCAGCAAATAACAGCAAAATTACCTAAATCAAAAACTTAAGATTTTCTTGTTATAGGCTTCAGAAATAGTAGGCAGGGGCAAATAGCAAAAATTGTAGCATTGCCACCAGCTTTATTTTTATTAAATTGGAGGGGACAGGACAGTTTTTGCACTTGGGTGTGTTTTGAGGTACATCGTGAGTTATTTCCACGTGTAGGATAGTAATAAGTTGGCTATAGTGATTGGCATTCTGGATTGCACAAACTGGACTGCAGGGATCTTCTTCAAAGGGATCATATAAGGCTGATCCAAGAAGGAGCATTTAATGGAACCGAACTGGAGGTAGATTGAACTTCAGCTCTGCTGATCCCCAGACTCCTGGCTAAAAGATTACAGGAATGGCCATCTAATCCATCTGGAGGCGTTCCAGGTAGGGGAAGCTTTTCTGCCCGCTGCCCTTAATTCTTCAATTGCGAAACTGCAATCCGGCACCCCTTTTGTTCTCGCAGGCTCTGGGGTGACCCATAGAAGTGGAATAAGAGAAGGGGGCTTAGTTTATTGAGGAAAAATTCCCACAACAGATTTCAGAAGACAGGCAGAGGGAGAAATGTGAGGCTGCAATGTGTGTGCCAATTTTTCCTCCCTCCTATGAAAAAAAAAAAGTTAAATCCTAAGTGGGAGAAAGAGAAACAGAAGGTATTTTAAGCCTGAACGGAGAGTCTTCCCCCTCCCACTGTTCTAAATTTGTAGAGCATGGAAGAAGGAATAAACCTTCTTGTGACCTGCTCCTTTATAGAACTGTAATGATATATATGGGAACTAAGAAAAAGGTGTTTTGTTCTAAATTCAGCAGGCTTGGTTGGGAGAATGCTGCTAGAATTTTTCTGGCATTTAAAATACTGGGCTTCCTCCTTGAAACCCCCAGTTCAGAAAAAGAACTTGGATGTGAAAAAGGCTCTGGTTAGGAATCCTAGCTGCCAATCACGTTCACAGGTAAGCTGACCTGTGGCTGAAGTCTCAAGGGCCTCCTGGTTATCCCATTCGGGGTGGGTGGCATGCTAGGTTCTTTTTGCCCACACGTCACACATGTTGGCAGCTCCACGCCAGAGCGGCCTTTGGGGTCTCTGCTTTGCCTGGAAGGAGAGGAGAGGACAAAACGTTTGGGAACCTCGCTGGCTCAGGAATTCTGGGAGTTGAAGTCCACAAGTCACGAAAGGGCCATCCTTCCCCAGCTCTGTTGGGAACAAGGGGAGCTGCGTCCTTGGGAGAAGTGCAGACGGCAAGGTGGGCCCTCGGCCTCTTTGCTCCTGCTTTACCAGGGAGGGACTAGGGAAGCGGCACTTCCCAGGTGCAGGTGCCCCGTGGAGCTGGCCTGGTGCCACGGCTGCTGAGCGAAAAGTCCCTGAATAAGAGCGGGAGCTTCTCCTGGGAGGAAGGAAAGCCTGCTTAAAGAGTAGGAAGTAATGGCTCTGCTCCCTGCTAATGAAAATTAGCAGCCAGGCGGGGAGCTCTGTCCCATTTTGCTTCTCTCCCACCCACCCCATCACCCCACGTGTGTGTTTAGGGGAGAGACCGCTCTGTAATTCCAGTAATGATGCAAAGAAGTAATTAAGGGTCTTGCTCAGTTAGCTCGCAGTTTAATTACCACCAGAGTAATTATTTGGCAGAGCAGTGTTGCTGCCACCACCAGCCCTCTGACAGGGCTGCTCTCTGCTGGGGAAGGAGGCGGCTGGGCCCAAAGGCCCCGCCTGGGTGCGGCTTCTGAGGGGCAGGAAGGCTCTGCTGAGCCCCCTCGGGGGCTTCAGGACCTTCCAGGGGAGACGGCAGCCGAGGGGCTTTCCGGCTGTTGAGCTGCATTGGAGGGTCCCTGTTTCCATGTGAGTTTAAGGGGCTATTTCTGAGCACCTCCCCGGTCGGATCTCGGCCGAAGAAGCTTTGGGGGAGACCGCGGTGTCCTCCTCGGGGGGCAGAGAATGAAGGCTGTCGGGATCAACCTTTGGCTCCTTTGGGGAGGCCGCTGCCTAAAGCCTCGGCTGCTGTCGGTCAGTTGAAACTGAGCTGGACTCAAGGGGCCTCCGGGCTCTTTCTCCGCCAGGGAGCCTGGCTGGTTCTTCGGCTGTGGTTGGGCTGAGTGCCACTCACAGCTCGGGAGACGATAAGAGAGGCGAGCACTTTCCTCCTCCTTTTCCATGGGATGCTTTGCTTTGATTTCTGGAATGGGGGCCCTGAGGCTGAGGAAGAGGGACCTGAGCTACCAGCCACAAGCTCTGCGAAATGGAGGGGGGGGGTTGTATTGGGAAGCGTTGAAGGAGAGTTACGCCCTCTGCCTTGCAGGCCCCCAGTTGGGGGCCACGGGAGCTGCAGGTCTCGGATCCCCCTGCATTCCTGGCGTGCTTTCCTTCCGCCCGGCCTCTTCTCCAGGCACCGCCTGCAGCCACATTATCCAGGCCTGCTTGCATCTCCCGGAGCGGCTGGTTTCATGCAGCTTTGCTGGCGTGTCTGTGTGCCTGCGCTGATGGTCTGTTTGGGCCTCCCGGGAAAGTGAAGGGCAGGGAGAACTGGAGCCAGGAGGCTGCCTGGCCCTGGACGTGGGAAGGGCCTGAGTGGGCACCGGGTCTCTGTGCCGTTCGCACCTTCTCTGAAGTGCCTTCTCTGTTGTGCTTTCTGTGGCTTCTTATTGTTTCTGAGGGGTCCGAGCTTCTTCGTCCTTTGGGGCCCCCAGAAGCTGTAGTGGAGCTGGCCTTCAGGGCCAGATGAGGAGGAAGGTGAGGGGGGATTGGGCTGGGGGCTTGGAGGAAAGCTGCCACTGCTCAGTTCAAGAAGAAGCCTGTAGCTCTAACACTGGAAGCTCTCCCCAGGCCTGACCCCTCCTCTTCCCCCTGCCCCAGAGTATGGAAGGATGGCAGGGCAGCAGAGGTGTGAGTGAGGGCAGCTCAGATTAGCCCTTCGTGAAGGAGGGAGACCCCCGCCCGGAAGGGGCTGCGATGGTTGTGATCCTTCATCCAAGGAGCCGGTGTGACTGTCAAGGGTATCTTTGTGATAAGGAGGGAAGGTGGTAGGGAAGATGTGAGAAGCTTTGCTCTCTCTGCTCACAGGGAAGTTTTTATCTGCTGCTTTCCCCCCACCCGTATTTCAGGGAGGTTAAAAAACGAGGATGCTAGGAGGAGGCTGCATACAATTAAGCACGCATGGAGGAAAGTGGAAAGTGTGTGGAAACAATTCTCCCAGGATAAATACAAAAGGGATTTCAGCCAAGGTCTGAAGGGGGACAGAATCTTTTAAAAGCTGGGAAGTAAGTAGGCTTTGCAGTTCTTGGCCCCTGCCCCCCCTGGAGAATTATATGTATGAGAATTTTGTGTACGTCTTGAACAGACTGAAAGGGAAGCAAAGGGCTACCTTTGGTCCAATCACTTTCACTTGCATTTTGAATTGTTGGCAGGCTGGTTTTTCAGGAGGGATTCTGAGATTTTCCAAAGGAGGTTTTCAAAATGGTTAGAATCAGGGTCTTGTTTGACACACAAACACTGTTTCCCCTTCCTTCATCTAATAGAGGAAGGGTCTCCAAACTCAGCAACTTTTAAGGCTTGTGGACTGCAACTCCCAGAATCCCTCAGCCGGCATGGAGGAAGTGACTCAAGCGATGCCTGCACATTTGCAGTACAACTTCTGGAAACCCGCATATTGTGCCAAGCTATTTCCTTGACTATGTATTATTTTTATGGTATGCAGGTGTCCGTCTTGACAGCCATTGAGTTTGACTGGCTATGACCCGGTTGGCCCACTAGAAGCAATGATTGCACAGCAAAGTAGGCAGGAAAATTGCTAGAAAGTGCATTTATCATTTGGGGGAGGGGGGGTGTCTGTGAATAAGGGGGGGGGGGGAAGGACCTTTTCTGAACTTTATTCCCTGCCCCTCTCTTCCTTGCAATTCCTGTATTGTCAGGTAAGATGAAATGCCATTACAGACACACAGCTGGAGAAAAGAACTCTGCTCCCATTAAACGCTTTGAAAACCGTAGTGACCTGGCTAATATATTGGGGGGGGGGGCAGAATCTTCCCTGGGAGGCGGACAGAAGAATAGACCTCCATCCTGCGCATAGTCCGATGTACAGATAGACTCTTCAAAAGGCAATTAATGCTTGGAGTAAGCTTTGCATTACCGTGGTCATTACTACAAATTCCTTCTGGAGGCCACAGGATTATCGGCAGGTGAAGAGGAATTTTCAGCTGCTTTAAAACTTCGAACTCGCCGCCGTTGGGGGTGGCACTGCCACTTGCAGGGGGCGGATGGAGGCAAACTCTTTTGTCTGCCTGACCTTGGATCCTCCTTGGATGCAAAAGTTATTCCCAAAATGCAGACTTTCCCAAGCTCGGCCCCTTTAAGAAGCCTGGACTTCAACTCCCAGGATTCCCCAGCCAGCATCAAAATAGGGAAGCTTGGCAGCTGGCTCGTATTTATGACCTTTGCAGTGTCCCAGGTCATGTGATCCCCCTTTGCCCCCTCCTGACAAAGTCAGTGGGGAAGTCAGATTCACTTAACAACCGTGGCCATAAAATGGAGCAAAATTCACTTAGCAGCTGTCTCACTTAGCAACAGAGATTTTGGGTTCAATTATGATTGTAAGCCACGGCCTGCCTGTCCTTTTCCTTTAGGGGACCTGATGGCCCCAATTCCTAATGCTGCTTATTTACTCTGATCCATCTGCGTTGTTAGGATTTAGGTGTGTGCCCAGTTCCTCCGAAATTATATGGCCGACCTTGAGGTGCCTTTTCCATCACTCAGCCCACGAGGGAAATCAAGTCTACATTCTGTTGGAATGTTCCCTGAAGTTAAACAGCCCATCCTTCTGTGCGGGTGGAAAAGGCTGAGTGGGGTGAGCCCAGCCTTCTGCACCCCGGAATCCCCCAGAAAGCTGAGTTAGCCCTTTAAAGAGGGTGATGGGCAGGAGTTCTTCCGACATTGTTCCTTTCTTTGGGGGCAATTATGGGTTAGCGCAGTGTTTCTCAACCTTGGCAACTTGAAGATGTCCGGACTTCAACTCCCAGAATTCCCCAGCCAGCATTCGCTGGCTGGGGAATTCTGGGAGTTGAAGTCCAGACATCTTCAAGTTGCTAAGGTTGAGAAACACTGGGTTAGCGGATGGATCTCCTTGGCTGCAGAATAGAAGCCGGGAAAGTCAACAGCTTATAATTAATCATTTCCCAGGATTTTATTCATCTATTTTATTACATCGATTCGCCACCCATCTCGCCACCAGGTGACTCTCTTTGCAAGTATTTTGTAAGTGTTTGGTCACTTCGGCTGTTTTGCAGGGCAGCCAGGAAGTGGGATCCTTTTTCTGCCTTTGCAGCTGGGGAAATAATTTAGCCATTTTCACACTGCAATGAAGAAGATTCCTAGAAAATCACAGCCCAAAGTATTTAATCTCATGATTTAAAGAGCCCCAGATTTGTACAAGAATCCTCATTTCCAGCTATCTCCGGTGATTGAGTCCCGGTGTTCTGGGGTCAGGTTAGACCGAAGGGATTGGAAACATGGGAAAGAGCCCCTCTCCCCTCCCGGCTGGCCTCTTTTAAAGGTGGGGCAGGCCCTCTGAGGCTGCCTGTGCAGATGCCGGAGGCAGGAGGGGAGGGTAAATTGGCATGGGCCTTCGAGTGACCTGGGCGTCTGTCTCTGGAGATCCTCCGTCTTGGTTGCCCCGAAGGTGCTTCTTCCGAAGGCAACGGGACAAGGCTTCTCAGCCACGAAACCTCTTTGATTCTGGGATTGCTAAATTCCTTCCTTCTGGGACGCCCACGTATCCCCTGGGCATTTGGAAGGGCGCCTTTGGGGGGGGTCCAGCTTCTGCCCATTTGCTGCCAGCTCTCCACCTTCAGGATCTGGCCGGAGTTCCTCCTTCCCCTAATCCCCCTCCCCCTCTGGTCTTTGATGTGTAACCATCAGAGGCTGCCCATTGGCCCTTTTGGTTTCAAACGCTGCCGCCTCATTGGCTGTTGGCTGAAATCTCCCGGCCCTTTTTAACCCTTTCCTCTTCTGTGGGATCACAGGCTCTTCCTACCAAAACCACCCAAGGAAATCAGATAGACTGCACCCTTGGGAGGGAGGGGCCATCCTGGGGAAGGGGCAGAGGTTCAAAACTGCTTTGGGGGGTCGACTGTCTCCTGCCCCAAAAGAAAGTACAACACACCTCGGATGGGAGGAACAGGGAGACCCCCTGCCTGCCCCTCCCCAGTCAGGCTTTGGCACAGTTTTCCTTTTGCCTTTTAAGTCTGGGGTCCATTGAATCGTGTCTGTTCTGAAAAGGCTGCCAAAATAGTATTAAACATTGAAACGTGTTTTGCTAAAGACAATTCCACCTATAATAATGCGTTGTCTTCTATCTTTAGCGTGATCTAAATACAATTAGAGTAAGACAGTTTAATTTTAAAAAATACAGATTTTTTTACGATTACACTTTCTTATTCTCTTTAGTCATATTTCAGGAATCTCCTGTCATCTTCCTCCAAAACAGAAACTGAGGTTGTTCTGAAACCTTGGTTGTGCATTAGGTTAGATTAGATGCTGGATAAAAGACAGATCCATGTTTCTGGAAGTCTGGGTCAGGATGAAGGGAGGATGAGGCTCCCCCCTTCTGAACGCTGCCTGGGGAATTCTCCTCCCTCCCCCCTTGTTATCCTTGAATCTGGGAACCGCGCACCACTCCCTTCCGTGCCTCCTCCGACATAGTAGCTGAATGCTCTTTGTGCCCATGGAGTGGAAGCGGGGCCAAGTGAAACCGAGACTCGGGGTGGGGGGGAGCAGGGTCCAGAGTCCGGGTTTCACCCGAGACTACGTCACAGGCGAGGAGTGTGTGTGTGTCTGTGTGTGTGTGTGACTGAAACTCTCTCCGTCTATCTGCTTGTGTGTTTTCTTGCGGTGGTGGGAAGCAAAACTAGTTGGGGGCCATTAGTTTGCAGGAAACGGTGGCAGCTTTTCCCTTGCAAATAAGAGTGGGTGGGAAACGAAGCGGCTCCACACGGAAATGAGCACTTCTGCCCCAAGGAAGGGGAGCTTCTGAGCGTGTGTGGAGAGACAAACCCCTCCCCCAAGACCCCCAAAGGCATCTGGCTTCCAGAGGTTTTCTGCCCGAAGAGATTCAGTCGGAAGTCCTTGTGTGGAAACCGTCTCCCTCCGTTCAGAAGACCTTAAAGAGACCTGGCAACCTGTGGCTCCCCTCCTCTCCGTGTGTACCTGCGCCCCACCGCCACAGGGGGGCGCTCTCCTCCTCTCCCCTTGCCAAGCAGGCCGGCCATTGTGGGCCGGGCTTTGAGGTTGCACAGCAGCCAAGGAAGGAAGGAGCGTCCCTGCCTCCTGGGTTGAGGATCGGTTGTTGCTCGGCCAAGCCAGGAGACGCGGAGCTGAGAAGAAGTTTCTCTTCCCCCCACCTCACCCTACTCTGCCCCCCTCCCCAGCCCCCCCCCCCCCCCGGGAGTTGGCTTTGCAGGAAGTGCAGCGATGCAAGAGGTGAGTGAATGGGTTCTCCCCCCCCCCTCCGGTTGCTCCCTTTCCCCTTCCCCTCCCTGCAGCCTGGTAGGGGGAGGTGGTTTCCCTTTGCCCCGTGTTCTCTCTCCCCCCCCCCTTCCGCCTCCAGCCATCTGCTTAAGACTAGGAGGGCCCTTTGGAAGAAGGCACAGCATGGCTTTCCTTGGGCACTGAGGGCACAGGCAGCGGGCACGCCCTTCTCTCAGCTGAACTCTCTGGAATTCATGCCCCTCAATATTCTGGGGGCAAAGGGCTCTCTTAAAACAGCTCCTGCTTCTTATCTGCGGCTTATCTCTTTCGGCCTCTTAAAGCAGCTCCCGAAAGGGAGTCCTGAGAACGGGAGGGAAGAGCAGAACCAGCAGCTAATGTGTAATCAGGGCTTCCTTTCCATCCCAGGGTGCCAGCACAGTCCCTTCGCCCTCTGCCTTTGGGAGCCCGGGGGGGGGGGCATCGGACAGTGCCGGCCTTTTATCGAGACCTTCTGCCTTGACTGAACTGGCAGGGGGATGAAAGTGGGCGGGTGGGCAGCCCTGCCTGGATCTGGGGCCACCCAGACTCTCCTCCGTCTGTCACAGGGGCAAGATGGAGAGGAGGAAATTTGAGGAAGGGGCTGTGGGGCTAAGGAAGAAGGAAGCTGACCAAGAGTGGGGAGACCTGGCTGAGGAGGAAGGGCCAGAGCCTGCTTCTTCCCTCCTCCTCCTCTTCCTCAGGTCAGAAAATCTGATCCAAACCCATTTCCTAGCCCAGGGCTCTCCAGCCGCGGCAACTTTAACCCTGGCGGACTTCAACTCCCAGAATTCCCCAGCCAGAAAAGCTGGGAGTTGAAGCCCGCCAGGCTTAAAGTTGCCAAGGCCTCTGTGGGGCTGTTAGTTCCTATTCGTTATTAGCTAGGAGTGGTGGTCTGTCTTGCGCCTTTCACTAAGCTGCCCCCCCCCCCCCGTTTGTTTTGTTCCTGACTTAGTTTGACATCTCAATCCATTTGTGGCGCTTATGTTCTGTGGCATCTGGGCCAGGGGGGCTTTCACGCCACTGTCTTAAACCCCCCGCTTATCATTTAAGATTTGGAAAGATTTGTGCTGCCTGAATGGCTGACGTGTTCCTGGAGTTCTGGATTTCCTTTTTTTTAAAAAAAAAAAATCACACCTGATCTTCCAGAGCGAAGCAGCTTATAAAGCAATTACAGATAACTCCTCGGCAGCTTAAAGATCCTGTCATCATAATCCAATTTGTTTCTGAAATTCAGCCTTTATTATTATTATTTTTTGAAGCGGAGGGAATCTCTCTGGAAGCTAATAAGCTTTTGAAGCAGCTTCATGCCTTCCTAGCGGACCCTCCGAGATGGAGAATGGCGGGGTCTCTGCAGGATAGAGCTGAGGCCCCAGGAGGCCACGGTGGAAGGATGCGTCTCCCTGCAGAAGGCTTGCTTGGAGTTGGGAGATAGGGTCGGGTGAGTTTTGAGGAGAGGGTTAGGAGGAAGTGAGAAACCTGGGCAGGTATTATTATCTTAGGTGCTGTAGACCAGTGTTTTTCAACCTTGGCAACTTGAAGATGTCCGGACTTCAACTCCCAGAATTCCCCAGCCAGCGAATGCTGGCTGGGGAATTCTGGGAGTTGAAGTCCGGACATCTTCAAGTTGCCAAGGTTGAAAAACACTGCTGTAGACCCAAGAGAGCGGGAGAGGCAGTGCCTGGGTGAGAGAGGGCAGGGGGCAGGGCGAGGCCCGGCTCTGCTTACCCGGGGAAACGGCAAAGCCCCCCCCCTCCCTCCCTCCAGCCAAAGAAAACAAGGCCGTCCACAGATCCATCAATTTCACGCTAGGACTGAAAGCCAAGCTAGCGAGGTAAAAATGGCTTTGCAAGATAATGATTGTTCTGCCCCCCCCCCCCCCCGGCTATTTATAGTTAATTTGCAGGTTTCTTTCCTGCCTAGCAAGGGCTGAATCTTCCCTGGCCTCCTCCTCCTCCTCCTCCTCCCCCCCTCCCTTCCCCTTGCCGGACACCAGAGCGCAGGGGGCCCTGCCCCAGAGGAGCCCCCATGGAATTGCCCTTCTGAGAGGCCCCCCTGGCTGTGCCTCGCTTCCAGAGACTCTTTCATGTCGCCTGGAGGAGCCGGCACTCTCGGGCTCTGGGGTCAGCCCCATGTGCCGCTTTGTGCCCTGGAGCAGAGGGGAGAGGGCGGAATAGAGGCCAGGCCAGCAGGACGGGCCTTTTGCCTGGAGCCAGCTCTTCAGGAGGGGGGGTGGGGTGGGGGTCTCTTGAAGGCTGCAGGCCTTGTGGAGGGTCAGTCAAGTGAGCTTTGCTCAGCCGCCAAGCTCCTCCATTTCTGCTCCCAAGAGCGTTGTAGTCCCACCCAGAACAGGGACCTCCGAACTCGGCAACTTTTAAGGCTTGTGGACTTCAACTCCCAGAATTCCCCAGCCGGCATCCACATCCGTTAGCTGGGGAATTCTGGGAGTTGAGGTCCACGAGTCCTAAAAGTTGCCAAGTTCGGAGATCCCTGCTCCAGAGGAAAGGAGGGGTGAGGCTCCTTTTCATGCTCTGCTGTGTCTCTTGTCTTGGCCTTCATGATTGGCCCGTTCTGGTAGGCAGGAGTTCCAACTTCCTCTACACACACACACACACACACCCTCGGCTCTTGAAACAAACATGTTTTGTCAGTCTTCTGGCTCGTTCCATTTTGGTCTCTTTCTTTTCCTTTCCTGGTAAGGTTGTACTTATCTAGTTCTACTCCCAGCCAGTGGCAAGATCTTAACTGCTGGGTGTACGCTTAGTGGCTGTGGGCGTGCTCGGCTCTCGTGTTTATCCAAGCTTGTGGAAAAGTGTTGGTTATGGCTGAGTAATCAAACAAGGCAGGCAGATAAGGGCAGTCTGACCCAGCGGGGAGAAAGGCTGCTGGCTTCAACCGGCCCGGGCGGGAAGGGCAGTTAGCAGACCACTAGGCTTTGCCAGCGGTTGGCGCTGTTTTAGAAAGGAGAGGTTTCCCAGCCCCGGCCTCTGCGCCTGCTTCAGGAATCTATTCCAGGACAGAGTGGAGCTGGGAGGGACCTTGGCGGTCCTCTAGTCCAGCCCCCTGATCGAGCAGGAGAGCCTGGGTCGTTTCCGGACTCTTCTTGAAAGCTCCGGGAAGCTGATCCACTGGTTAATTGTTCTCCTCCGTTCCAGGTTGCTTCTGTCCCTGATTAGTTTCCCCCCGTTGTTTCTTGTTTTGCCTTCTGGTGGGGTGATCTGGGGCATCCCAGAGCAGGAGGGATCTGCCAGGAGCTGCACAGTCTCTCGTCTCTGCTGGCTGGAGAATTCTGGGAGTTGAAGTCCACAAGTCTTAAAGTTGCCAAGTTTGGGAACCACTGCTTTAAAGTATGGCTGAATTATTTATTTGCCAAAAAGTGTTACTTTATGGCATAAATCAGGGGTGTCCAACCTTGGCAATTTTAGGACCTGAGGACTTCAACTCCCAGAATTCCCCAGCTGAGCCGTCTGGGAATTCTGGGAGTTGAAGTCCACAAGTTTAAAAGTTGGAAACTCTTGGCATAAATCTTTTAGTTTTTTTTTATCACACCTTGATTATTTTTATAGATAAGGCAGCAAACATACTACTTTGTCCTCCTATTTTCCCCACGGCGACCCCACCTCTGTGAGGGAGATGGGCAGGGCTTCAATAAGTCAAATAAATGAATTGTGAGCCGCCCTGAGTCCCCTTGGGGAAAAGGGCGGCATATAAATCAAATCAAATCAAATAGGTAAGACAGACTCTTGTGAGGAGGGCTGGGCTGAGGGAGGAGGACTGGGCCGGAGTCCCCAGCTGGCCTTAAGGCCCGAGGCAGGACTAGAAAGACTAGAACTCCCAGCCCCCTGACCTCTAGCTGGAGCCTTCCCCACCAGACCAAAACCTCCTCCTGTGTGTGACTGCAGTGAAGGAAGGGCCTCTTTCCACCCCAGCAAGGCAGAAAAGCAGGGACGAGGTCAAAGGAAAGTCTGCAACCCAGGAGAGGCCTGGGACGACCAGCCCAGAGACCTGGAACTCATTCAAGCGGTGGGATCTCTTGTCTGTCTTGAGGGGCAGATGTTTAATCTCCGTAGAGAGCTGGCTGGAGAATTCTGGGAGTTGAAGTCCACAAGTCTTAAAGTTGCCAAGTTTGGGAACCACTGATTTAAATGAATGGATCCCTCTCGCCCAGGCAGGCAATGGGGAGAATGTTGTCTTTTGAATTAGGAATTCAGTATTGGCATCTGCACGGCTCCAAAGGGAAGAAAACTCCTTCCGCATATTGACCTCTGCTCGGGGGGGCTTTGCTCGGGGCCCCCTTACTCAGAGCAGCCCGGCCTTTGCTGTGCCTTCCGAGGCCGGCCCTAAACGGCCGCCTTCCAAGTGACACCCAGGGCTTGATCACAACAGCTCCCTTCGGAGGTTGGGTTTGGATCCCTTTCATGGCTCTCCTCCTTTTATCTTCCTTGATTGGATCCTGCTCAGAGATCCGCAGGTACAAAGCGGCCTCAGGATCCTTCCGTCCGTAAGAGGACAAGGAAGGGCCCAGGTGAGGACTGTTTGTTATTGGGCCATATGGCACTTTCACATCACCTTTCAATAAAAAAAGGTAAAGATACAAAACGTGAAGTAGGAAGTCTAAACATTATAAACGTATGTCTGGATTACAGGGATTATTTTTTGCTTCATTTGTCACTGCCAGGGAATTGGCAACGTCTCCGGTCCGGTCTCTGGCACTGTAACGTTGGGTAGTTTGCTTTTCGGCCCCACAGTCACAATTTGGTGAGGGCATTTTGTCCCACTTACAGAGCGCATCATCAGTAGGTCTTCCAGGACTGAGCTATACCCGTTGGATGTGAGTTCCCCAGATGGCTCAACTCAGTCCGGATAGTGAGACGGAGGGCATATAAATCTGATAAAGAAATAAATAGCTTTCCCTTCAGTCAGAGGGGGAATTTTTCCCCCAAATTGTTAACCCTTCTCTGCTTCTTTCTGCCTCACCCAACCTTTTTCACAAAGTGTTTCAAGAAAGAAAATTGTGCAATTCTGATTTGATGTGATGTGGACTTAGGGGTGTGTGTGTGTGAATTCTCCCCCCCCCTTGCTATTAACTCTTAATAATCTTGCTGAAGGAGAGACCCACCATTCTTGCAAACTTTGGCACAGAGGATGAAGAAAGGGAACTCAGGCAATTGGGGGCCGCCAACTGTCTCCCTGCAGGGATGAATCTGATCAGAATTGTAAGGGAGGCTCAATTGGAGGGTGGGAATAATTGCAGCCTCGGCCGGAGGATGAAAGGAGGAGGGTTGTTTGAGTCAGGGGAAATCCCCCCCCCCCCCCGGATGATTGACTAGAGCTGGACCGCTCAGCGCTCACTTCAACCAGCGGTATTTCCCCTTCCTGCTTAGACGGCACGGCAGCGTTTCCCAACCTGGGCAGTTTGAAGACGTGTGGACTTCGGCTCCCAGAATCCCCCAGTCAGCAGGCCTTAAAAATGGAATCGCTGCCTGGGGAATTCTGGGAGTTGAAGTCTTCAAACTGCGGAGGTTGGGAAGCACTGCCGTATGCCTTATTCACCGGTGGTTTGCTTTACATTTTAGCAATCTTTTCCTGATTTGGAGCTGAATAACTGAACTCGAATGATGCGTGGAGTTTAGAATTCCAGTGGTCTAGACTTGAAGTTTCGAGCCTCCTGCAGATCCCCCCTGTGGGTTCCTTTGCTTTGGATCTGAGTGCTCAGATTCGGGTCATGGTTTTTTTTTTCCCCTTACGCCCAAATTGCACCTATTGGTTCTTGCTTTGGGGAGAATTCGTGTCTGCCTGCTCTTCAGAGTCACGGGAAACAAGTGGACAGGAGTTCAGACATAGTCCCTTTTTTCAAAGAACAGCCCCGCAGAACGAATGGCCATAAAGTTCTCTGAGGTGTCCCAAAGGCTGCCGGGATGAGCACGGTGGGAAAATGTAGATTTCTCTTTGTTTTTTTTTCTTTCACATTTCACATATTTCTCCTGGAAGAAGCACAGCTGGAGGCTTCCTTTCTCTTTTTGGTGCAAGTCTGTTTAGCTCAACCTTGGCAACTTTAAGATGGGTGGGCTTCAAATCCCAGAATTCCCCAGCCAGCCATGCTAATGTCATGAGCCATGCTGTGCAGGCCATGTGAAGGGACTCGTGGACTCGAGGGCAGCAGTTCTTTGGATATCACTAAAGCCCACCCTTACGAGGCAGGCAAACTTTGGCAAGCTCTCCCAAACTGGGTGTAAAGCTGTACGCACCCCAGCCAAGTGCGATCAGGCGTGTGAGCTATGAAAAGCTGGGTAGAAGCCCTGGGGTCCATTAATGACCACTCCCATGGAAAGGGCTAGAGGGGGACAGGATAGCCGGGCGACGGTGTTTGAGGGGCTGCCCCAAGGAAGATGCAAGAAGCAAGGGACAAATGGCCTTCAGAAGGGGTGGCCGCTCCATCACTGGAGCTCTTTCAGAAGAGATTGGAGATCCACTTGTCCGAGGTGGTGTAAGGTCTCCAGCCTGAGCAGGGAGTTGGACTAGAGCAGTGTTTCTCAACCTTGACAACTTGAAGTCCTGTGGACTTCAAGTTGTCAAGGTTGAGAAACACTGGACTAGAGGACCTTCAGGGTCCCTTCCAACCCCATTATTCCGTTATTTCTGAAAGGTCTGAACCCAGAGGAGTTTTTGCCTTCAGACGTGACAGGTTGATGCTTTTGTGATCAGGTGCTGCTTGCTGTTTTGCTGTGAGGGCACATGCCAGCTCAGAAGCCGGGATTGATAACATTGTCCGTTTCTTTTGCCCCTCTTAATTCTCCCCGAGTCAAAGGGCATTCATGGGCCCGCTAACTTGCGGCTCCTAAAATTGATTTTTAATTGTGGAGTGAAGCCGATTCAGCGGCTTGTTATAAAGAGGATGGGAGCCTTTGTAAGGAAACCGCCCAGAGTCACTTGATTGCCAGCATCCTTTGACAGCCATGTAAATATGACGGATGGATGAATACATGAATTAGTAATGAAGATTCAGCCACTGCCTTCCCAGGGGGGAGGGGGGTTTCCTCTCCCTGTTGCGCAATGATGCTCAAGCGCTTTGTGGATTATCCTAGGCTTTGCCAACAAGGCTGGTGCACATTTTTTACTGCTGTGCTTTTCTCAGGAAAGAGCGTGATGTTTTATGGGCTAAAGTTTAGATGCAGCGTTAACTCTGAATATTAATTCAGTGGGCCACGACAGCCACATCAGGAAGGCAGAATCCCTTTTGCACTAGTAGGTTGCAGGGATGTCTGAGAGAGAGGAGATGGATGTCTGGATACACACACACAGAGAGAGAGGGAGAGAGAGAGAGAGAGAGAGAGAGAGAGAGAAGGCACAATGGGAAGGAGGACTGCCGTTGCATTTTGGTGGTTGAAACTCAGTCTGGGAAAGTTGGGAGCGTTTGGGAGTGACCAGGAAGGAGCTTGTGCTTCAGAGCCAGAAGTGTGGAGAACCTGCCCAGTCAGGACAGTGGACTGGGGCGGAGGGAGGGAGGGATGTGCCGAAAAGCCCTAAAGAGGAGGGGAGGGCCGAGGAGCATCCTTTGAGCTGCCACAGCCTGTGGACAAAGGCAGACACGAGGCCAGGCACGATGAAGCCCCCCGAGGACGAGTGCGTGTGGGTCTCCTGCCTTCACATCTTTCGGGAGCCTGGAGTGGGAGAAGCCTGTTTGCCTGGGTTTGCCAGCGTCCCGTGAAGGAGGAGGGCACCTCCTTCCTCACCCACTTGGCACTTTTCATTCCCATTATGGCCAGGACCAAGGGGGGCTGTTGGGGCAGGGGTTGCTTTCGGAGCTGTTACCTGCCTGGGGGGTGGGTTCGTTGGATCTCTCTGCAGATTGACTGGGGTGGGGCCGCGTGCCTGAGCCGAAGGGGCTTCGTTGTCTGGAGCCCGAAAGGGGCAGGTGGGGCTCCTCCCTCCCAGCACGACTTTTGTGCCTGTGTGCCTTGTGGTCTGAATCCCCTCCGGGATCCCCTTCCTCTCTCACTCAACGGAGAGAGAAGCAGGCGTGAATCTGGGGGTGGTTTTGTTGCAGGCTTCTCTGTGCAACGGCCCTCCCTCCCTCCCTCCGTCTGAGTTCGGAGACGTGGCTTTTGTTCCCGTGCCTGGCGAGGGCGATGGGAAGGGCGTGGAAACGGCGGAAGGGCACGGAAGCAAGCGGGGCTCCCGAGAAGTGCAAGCTCAGAGGTCCTTGAGGATCCAGTGGGGGCTGTCTAGAGCAGTGTTTCTCAACCTTGGCAACTTGAAGATGTCCAGACTTCAACTCCCAGAATTCCCCAGCCAGCATTCGCTTTGCTGGCTGAGGAACCCTGGGAGTTGAAGTCCACAGGTCTTAAAGTTGCCAAGGTTGGAGACCACTGCTCTAAGGGGCGGGGGAGGAATATTTGCACACCCCTCCCTTCTCTCTGCTTTAAGGGTGGGCAGCGTAGGGATCCAGGCTAAGAAGAGACCGGACCACCCTTTGTCTGAAAGGGTGGAGGCTCTCCTGCTTGAGCAGGGGTTGGACTAGAAGACCTCCAAGGTCCCTTCCAACTCTGTGGTTCTGTTCTGGCTCCTCTGTATAGGCTTCACCACCAGGGTGCTCAGCCCCTTTGCTACCTGTGGACTTCAGCTCCCAGAATTCCCAGCCAGCAGAGGGGAGGCTGCAATCCCAACCCGGCTGTGGGTGGGCAGGTTTGCTTTTTGCAGCCAAGGGAAAGGCCCTTTAGAAGAGGAGGGTCTTCGCTTGTGGCCCTCTAGACCGGGCCGAGATTTTCCTCTGGGAACGCAGGTGTGTTTGTGCCAGGTGACTCACCTTTAGCCTCTTGCTAAGTCCCGGAGGCTCCGGGAGGGGCATTTGACCAGTCGGAAGAAGAGGCAGGAAAGGAAGAGAGGCCCACTGAGGCAATGACGCCTGGCAGCCTTTGGGATTAGCCGTCTAGATTCCTTTGGGTTCCCCTTCCACTCATAGGAAGGAGACCGACGGGAGAGAATCCTCCGTTCCTCCCTCGCTTCTTCCTTCTGAACCTTTTCCAGGTCCAAACAGTCCTGGGGCTACTTAACACGAACTCTTCGGACCCAGGTTTTCTCTCTAATGCTAATTTTACGCTTCCTGGGACACCTGATTTTCTAAATCTCCGCCTGATCTTCCTCCGCCCTGACAAAAATGGCGGCGTGATTCACTGCTGCTCCTTCCTGAACGGCTGCCTCCTCTGCCTTCCCCCGTCTCGGTCAAGGGAGGCCTGCTGGCCCAGTTCGGCAAGCGGAAGGGGGTGGGGAGGCTTTGCTGACGAAAGGACCGGTCCAACCGGATTGGCGAAGCAGGCGGCAGAGTGCTGAGTCTCTGCAGCTGATCCCGGGAACGCCTTTGGGATCCCCAGGGCTGGGATCTGGATGAGATCAGCTCAAGGCTCCCCGAGAGGAGGAAGCCACCAGACACACCCCCCCCTCACACCCCCCAAAAAACTCTTTGTCCCCTTTGGAGCCTGGAGCATTCAGGTGGAAGCGGCTTCCCAGGGGAGCAAGGGGGCCGAGGCAGGCTGTGGAGGGCAGAGGAGGAGGAGGGAAACCCACGTGCTCTGAGGATGGAGGGATGGAGGTGGGTGTGGGGGAGTTTCTGGCTGTCTCTGGCGTTACTGAACTGGAAAAACAGAGTCATTAAAGTGGAGCAGCCGTCGCTCCTCCAGCCAGGAGAGGTTTCTAAGAAGCAGGGCAGCATCAGACATGCCGGCAGCCCCCCCCTCCTTCGCCGTCCCTCTTCCACCCTCTGAGCTTCCCCGTTTCTCCATCCCCAACTCAGCCCAGCCACCCAGAGGAAGCTGCTGAGGCTGAGGGTCAAGCTGCACTCTTTGGAGGGAAGGCTGCTCAGCTCTGCCTTTCACGGGGAGGTGGGGGGTTGAACTTGCCCCCCATGGGTGCTGTACCTCAGCCCTGGGCCACCCCTGGCAGCAGGGAGAGAGCATTGGCCTCCCCTCCTGAACGGGGGTCTCCTGTGCTGCTGACACGCTCACTAGGAAGCCCTAAGTCTTGGGGGGTGAGGGGATCCTTGTGGGAACACGGGGTGGGATGGGGGGTCCCACGCTGGGCTCTCGAGCTGCTGACTTATAAGAAGATTCCCTCCACTAAGATCTTTTCCCCTCTTCCTTCCAGGTCTCCTAGCCAACCTCACCATGTTCACCAAAAGGAAGAAGCGCATCGAGATCTCGGCCCCCTCCAACTTCGAGCACCGGGTCCACACGGGCTACGACCAGCAGGAGCAGAAGTTCACGGGGCTGCCCAGGCAATGGCAGGGCATCATCGAGGAGTCGGCCAAGCGGCCAAAGCCACTGGTGGACCCCGTGTACATCACGGCCGTCCAGCCTGGCTCTCAGAAGGTTGGTGGCCCCTGGGCTGGGCTCTCGCGTGGGCCCCGATGGTGGGGAGGGAAGGCCGGTGCTTAGAGGAGAAGAGGCGTTGGGGCTCAGAGGAGGTTTTGCGATGTCCCCAAGGTGACGACGGGCCTTCCTGTGTCTTTTTTCCTCCGGAAGTCGCTTCTCTTCCCACCCAAGAAGCTTCTTCCGTTCGGGCTGGATGGGGGGGGGACTGAAGAAGCTTCTTGGATGGGAAGAGAAACGACTTCCGGAGGAGAAACAGTCCAGGTGAGCCCCTTTGGGTGGCTGAGAATCTCCAGAGACCTTCAGGGGATGCGGCCGGTTCAAGAGACTTCATTAGCTTCACTGGGTCCTGTGGGGGGACCGAGAGGCCCATCCCTTGAGTCCCTGGCATGTCATGTGGGAACGGAGCTTGGAGGAAGCTTCCTTTGTTCAGCCGAGAGTCCGACTTCAGCTTTCACAAGCAGTGGAGAGAGGGGCTGCCATGCAGCAAAGCCCCCCTTCTCCAGGCCCTGCGTCTTTTCAAGGCTCTGACCTGAGGGATGCCCAGCTGCCAAGGTTTGGATCTTGGCACAGCAGCCGTGCCAGGATGCCCCCTCTTGAGCTGGCCCTGGAGACCCAGGCTGCGGCCATTCGGGGTTGGCCATGAGGCGCAGCTCATGAATGGTTGTAAGTCAAGGACCCCCTGTACCCACCCCTCTGTCCCCCCCCGGATATCTCCTCTTTGCCACGTGGATAGGCTTCCTTCAGCATAAAGAGCCTGGCAGGGCCTGGCAGAGAACGGGTGTCACTTGCTTGAGGTTCTGGCCGAATAAATTGGGGGGGGAGGGCAGGTGTATCTGTGAGCAGCAGGTATATCAGTTTCTGGCTTCCAGCCACCTGTGGGGCCCAAAAAGGAGCAAATGTGTAATTTCGGGGAGTCAAATAGCTTCCTTGATTGAAAAACATGCATTTTGCCAAATCGTTCCCACGTTCAGATCTGAAGGAGGTCAGGAGGCCATGCCCACCTGCCAGCTGGCGCTGGGCTCTGCCAAGGAAGCGTGGCTTTAGACGGCCTCTGCAGAGGGGGAGGCGAGGATCGGTCTCCCCAGGCCCCTGGCCTCCATCTTGCAGGCGCCGGTGGTGCCCCAGGCCAGGCGTGGAAGGCAAGGCCGGCCCTGAGAGGAGGGGTCTCAGCCTCTCTGCGGTCGCTCCTCCCATGGCACCAGAGAGAGGCTCAACGGGGGACCAGGAAGAGTGGCTCTCCCGGCCTCCCCCCCCCCCGGTGTAGTGATTCCTCCGACCCAAAAGGAAGGCTGGGATGGCAGGAAACCTCTGGGCCTTTGGGGTGGAGGAGGAATCTCTCCCCAACTCCAGAAGACCCATCTGCCTTGCCCCCACCCCAGCACGGGGGCCTGCTACTTCCCTGGGCAGGGAGCGTTTGGTGGAAGGGGTCCAAAGGTCTGTTGGGGAAACAGGGTCTGCTCTTGGGGGGGGGGAAGGGGGGGCTCTGGAGCATTTTGCAGGGTTCTTTCTGTTGGAGGCAGAACGGGTGGTCCGTGAGGGAGGGGGAGGGGGAGGGGAGGAATGTCTTTGCAACGGGCTTTCTCAGCATTACTTACTCAGGAGACGCTTCGGAAATTCATTTGGAGCCGCAAATGGCGGGGGGGGTCGCTGGCCATTTCCAGGAACCCCTTGCAAAGCGGGGAACTTCTGCCCCCGTTTCCCTGTTTGCTCTCCCTGGTTCCAGGCAGGGGAGGGGCATCCTGAGGGTCTCCATCCTTGGCTGGCTCTGCACGGCTCCCTTTAGTGTCCGATGCCTCATTGCAGGGCTGGGAGGGCAAAGCCCCTCTGGGGGGGGAGGGCCTGTGACTCTCAGCTCCCCCCAAGGCCTGGACCCGGCCCCCTTCCTCCCGTGACTGGCAGGGGGGGGGCAGGAGTGCTCATTTGCCCCCCTGCTCTGTCGATGGGGGCAGTTTGTCCAGGCACCACTTGGGGTTCCTCAGCTTAGGGCAGTCCTCGCTTAGGGACTGTTGGAAGTTACGACCGCCCTGAACAAAGGGACTTATGGCCACTTTCCACTCAGGATCCCCTCGGTCAGGGAATCAAGCGACTGGCTCAGACTTACGACGGTTGCCGTCTCCTGGGGTCACGTGATCCCCTTTGCAACCTTCTCCCCAGCAGGGTCAGCGGGGGAGCCTGGTTCACTTAACGACTGTGTGACTGACCTAGCAGCCGCAGTGATTCATTTAATAACTGTGGCAAGAAAGGTCGTAAAGTGGGGCAAGCCTCACGTAACCATCTCACTTAAGAAATTTGGGGCTCGGTTGTGGTCATAAGTCAAGGACTCCCTGTATCCCTATCCAGCCGCCCTGGTTTCCTTTCCCTGCTGGGCTCCGCCTCCCCTTGCCGTCCACAGCCGGCCCCTCGGAGGCTTCCTTGCCCTGCCCAGCTGCCTCGTGGGCGTCTGGACGGACCATGAGGCTTCTCGCCCTGGAAGGCTCCATTGTGGAGCTCTGCCCGGTGTGGGCCGCAGGTCAAGCGCAGCTCTCGACCGCTGGGGACTCATCCAGCCCACCCAGGCTGAAGGCGGAGGGAGGGAGGGAGAGGGCAGCCCTCCTGCTTACTCCACTCCTTCCGTGGGTTTATTTCTGCCTTCGGTTGTTTCCCCTGGCCTCCATTTCTGTGAGGAGCAGCCCCCTCTGCCCTTCTAGAATACGGGGGTCTCCAAACTGGGCTGCTTCCAGACTCCGGGCCTTCAACTCCCAGCTGTGCCGGCTGAGGAATTCTGGGAGCTGGCCCACAAGCCTTAAAGTGGCCCAGGTTGGAGACCCCCGTCCGAGAGCAAACGGACCTCCTGGGGATGAGACGAGGTAGAGCCTTTCTCACCCGCTGGGGCCGGGGGGGTGGGTCCGTAACGATTTGCTTAGTGAAGCATTTGGGGCGGCCCTGCCCCATCTGGGACGGAGAGACCGGTGGGAAGGGCTGACTTGGCAGATCCTCTCTTCTGAAACATCTCAGAGACTGCGAAGATCTGATCCGTTTGAGATCAGGAGCATCTGACTTGCTTGGGGGGCCATCGGAAGACAAAGACGACCTCCCCACTTACAGCTGTCTGGAATTAAATCGGGGAGTCCCTGGGCGACCTGGGGGGGGGGGTGGGGGGAGGTTGGTGTAAGGCTGCCTTTCAGTCCCTGCCTTCCGCATTCCTGTCATTCACCATCAGCAGCATTCATATATTTGGCAAAAGGTGTCATCTCAGTGTGGATGGCGAAAGCGAGCATGATGCTCTGTGATCCTCCTCCTTCTCCTCCTCCCCGTGTTCCCCTCCGCCACGCCTGCTGCCATGTGCTTCTTCTGCCAAAGCTGAAATTGTCGTCAAGCATCCATCAAGCACCTTATTTTTTTTTATGTTGCTTACTTTATTTTCTTTTCTGTTTGTGTGTCCTCTCCCCCCCCCCCGCCTGCTCCATGTTCCCTTCCATGCGCGTAAGACCATCGTGCGCGGAAACAAAGCTGCCAAGGACGGTTCCCTGGCCTGGCTGCTAGATGAGTTTGAGAACATGTCGGTGTCGCGCTCCAACTCGCTGCGCAGGGACAGCCCTCCTTTCCCGGCCCGGCACGACCAGTTTTACCAGGAGAACGGCCTGGGAGAGGCGCTGGGCAGGCCCCGCCACCACCAGCCCACCCACCACCACCACCACCCTCCCCACACGGAGGAGGACGGCGGGGGCAGCAGGAGCAGAGACCCCAAGGAGCGGAACCGCCACAGGCCCAAGAACGATGTGGAACAGGGCTGGGACGACAGAACTGCCGCACCACACTCCCGTGGACACGAGCCTCACCACAAGCCGCCCCAGCAGTCTGGCCACCCCCGGCCCCCCGAGCACCCGAAGCCCTTGCCGGAACACGGAGTACACCGGGCCCCTGAGCGGGAGAGGAAGAGGGAGCCCCCCGCGGAGCGTGTGGTCAAGAGGGAGCGGATGGAGGGGCCTGACAAGAGACCCAAGTCCACCTACACTGGCCAGCCCAGCCCACAGTCCCCCCGGGAAAAGCGGCCCCTCTCTGGGCCCAATATCCGGACCCCGAACATCCCCGTCTCGGAGGGGGTGATGAAGACCGCGCAGCAGACGGGACGGCCTTTTAACACCTACCCGCGGGCAGACACCGATCTTGTCCGGGGCACTCAGGTAAACCCTCCTAGGGCATCTCGGCGCTTGGGGCCCTGGTGGGTCTGGCCAGCCTGGATCGACCCTCTGGAGATGCCGTTCTCGGGACGCCTGAGCTCTTCTGCCCTAAGAAAGGCCACGTTTCCCCTCTCTTAAGCCACCGTCTCAGCGTAGCCTCGCTGGTTGACCAGGGGGTGAGCTCCGAGCGCCTTCTCTGCGTCCGGAGGACCACCTGGTGGCCAGAGCAGAGCCCGCTCCTCCTCTATGCTCCGTCCTGCTCCTCTCCTGGGTCCTCCTCTGTCCTTCCTCTGCTTCCTCGGTGCTTCTCCCTCGCCTTCCGGCCTCCCATCAGCCGCAGCCTCCTGCCTTTCCTGGGCGCTCTCCCTTCCTTGCTCTCACTAACCGGAGTCCCTCCTGTGTCGTCCATCTTGCCCTCTGCTCTCCGCTTGGTCTCCTCTCCTGTGTGTTCATGCGAATAACCGTCTGCTGCCACTGTCAACTTCTCTGTCTGTCTTGGTGGAAACTCTGCAGCTGCGCAACGGCCTCTCGAGTTCAACCTGCTCTGCCTTCTGCCTCCAACTCTTTCCTCTGCCTTCTCTTACTACGGGACCAGAGATTAGACATAAAACTCAGTTTTCACACAAGGAGGGAACCGTCCCCGGTTGCAGTCCTTCCCGCTGATCCCCGAGGAGGAAGCCGTGCTCCCTGGCCGTCTCCCTCTCTCTCTCTCTCAGCCGGCTGCCTTCTGCAGGAAGCAGAGAGAGAGGAGCACCGATTCGGCCCTTGCCGGGGCTCGTCCTTTGGAAGGGCCCGGCCCTCAGCGTAGCTAAATGGACTCCCCAAGTCCACTGAAAAGGAGGTTTTACAATTTTACAAGCAGGCTTTTTAGGAGACTCTGCCTGACTCCGAGGGAGGGATAAGGCTGGGTTGGGGGGGGGGGGAACTAAGCAGCACAGAGCTGGGCTGTCCCCAAGCTCTTTATGGCCATAAGAAGGGACTGCGCAGGTGACGCTCTGTAGCAACCTTACGACCTGTGGACGTCAATTCCCAGAATCCCCTGGGCAGCAGAGCACAGCAGAGCTGGCTGGGGAATTCTGGGGTTTGAAGTCCACAAGACATGAAGCTGCCACTGTTGGTGTGCCCTGCCAGCCGGCCTGCCCAAAGACGGCCCCCCGTGTTTTGCAAACGAGTGGGAGCACACCCCCTTCACGCCACGGGGTTTGTCCTGGGCTCCTTGTGCTGGGGAGGAGGGGGCTGGGAGGCTCGGGGGTCTTTTGCCTCTCCCCCTTTGGCCTTCCCCTGCCCAGTGGGGGCTCTGCAGTCAGGATGGCTTCCCCTTCTCTTTCCAGGCGGAGCATCGGCCCGGGAAAGGCCCGGAGGCAGCCTCCAACGGTCCCACCAGTGGGAACAGCGGCCCCTCCAGGGTCCCCCCTTCGGGCCCAGCCAGGCCCAGAAACCTGGAGCCCTCGACTCTGGGACTCTCCCAACACGCTTCGGACCCCCACCTGCCTTCTCCGCAACCCCCTCCCCAGCGGCCTCCGGCCCCCGCTGCCCCGGCCCCTCAGCAGCCCTGCTCCCCCCAGCGGGAGCCCCAGCGGGTCTCCCACGAACAGTTCCGGGCTGCCTTGCAGATGGTGGTGGACCCCGGAGACCCCCGGAGCTACCTGGACAACTTCATCAAGATCGGGGAGGGCTCCACGGGCATCGTCTGCATCGCCACCGTCAAGAGCTCCGGGAAGCTGGTGGCCGTCAAGAAGATGGACCTGCGGAAGCAGCAGAGGCGGGAGCTGCTCTTCAACGAGGTGAGTTGAACTGACCCGAAGGCGGCTGGGCGTTTCTTCCCTTGAATGCCTTTCGCTCCTCACCCGAGAAGCTTCTTCGGTTCTGACTGAATGGCCAAAAAGGATGGAAACTCTCACATTCAGTCAGAACGGAAGAAGCTTCTTGGATGAGGAGCGAAAGGTCTTCAAAGAAAAAGCACCTTTGAGGCCACCGTGGCCTAGAGGACTCAGAACCTCCAGAGGGGGGGGAATTCAAGGGGATTCAATACTTTGGCCACGTGTGGTCAGACACACAAGGAACTGGGCTCCGCTGCCGAAGCTCTGAGTAGCCTGCAAAGCAGCAGAGGAGAAGCAGTCGTGAGAATGATACCAAGAGGAGGGAGGGGGGAGCAGAGAAGATGGGAAAGATAATAATAATAATAATAATGATAAATGTCCTTAGAGGTAAAGAGGACTGCTTGCTCAGCAGAGAGATGGAAACCCCCCCCCCCTGTGTCTCGCTCTGCAGCAGAGTCCTGAGGGAGGGGGGCAGTTGGAACCGTCCAGAATGGGAGGGGTCTGCAGATACCCCCACAGCCCTCTTCCTGTGCCCCTGCAGTGTACAAAGGGTCTTTGTGCTCTGCCCGGGGGGGCGGGGTTAGGTTACACCTCCCACCTGGAGCACTTTCCCATTTGAGGCACCGCATCCCCCCCTCACAGAAGGTGATACCTTTGTCCTTCTTCCCTTCCAACCTGCCTTTCCCCCCCCTCTCCCCCCAAAGGTGGTGATCATGAGGGACTACCAGCACGAGAACGTGGTGGAGATGTACAACAGCTACCTGGTGGGCGATGAGCTCTGGGTGGTGATGGAGTTCCTGGAGGGGGGCGCTTTGACCGACATCGTCACCCACACCAGGTAAGAGGGGGGGCTGCTCCCCTCCCTGGGGGTAGCTGAGCCGCACTGGGACCCTTGGGGGCCGGCCATCTCTGCACATACGACGGACCCCGCTGGGCGGCCGCTCTGAGCATCGGCCACTTCCTTCCAGGCCAAGAACCAGGGCAGAAGGATAAGTGCCCACTAATGTTCTCCTAATTCAGGTAGTCCTCGACTTGCAACAGTTCATTTAGTGACTGTCCAAAGTGACAACGGCACTGGAAAAAAGTGTATCTTTCAAAGTGACGACATTTACGACGGCCCCAGAGTCACATGATCCCCTTTGAGACCTTTTTGGAAGCAAAGTCCGTGGGTTCACTGAACCACTGTGGCAGGAAAGAGCGTGAAGTGGGGCGAGACTCACTTAACAGCTGTCTCGCTTAGCAGCAGAAACCCTGGGCTCAGTTGTGGTCGTATAAACGAAGGACTGCCTGTATATATTCATCAGTGTTCAAAAGTGGGGCAAGATGCGCTGCTGCTGTTTTAATGCGCCACCTTTTTAATGTCCCCTTTTGTGTTTTTTCTCGGTGCCTTTAAAACACTTTTTGGCGTGTTGCATTTTAACCTCTCTGAACAATATAAGAGCAGAGGAAAGAATCCCAGAGGGATCAGGGCCCTTTTTCTCTTCTTGCTTGAAGGATGAACGAGGAGCAGATTGCCGCCGTCTGCCTCTCCGTGCTGAAGGCTCTCTCCGTGCTCCACGCTCAGGGCGTCATCCACCGGGACATCAAGAGCGACTCCATCCTGCTCACCCATGACGGGCGGGTGAGTGGCCAGCAAGCCCCCCCTTCCTCCTCCCTTGCCCCTCGCCCCTGGCTCCCCAAACCCCCCACGGCCTTTCAGCAGCCCAGATTCCCTGAAATGGTGCCCGCAACTCCCAGGGAGGAAATCCCGGGGCCTCACTTCAGGGGTCCTTAGAGAAGGCCCCACCCATTTTAAGACCCGTGGACTTCATCTCCCAGAATTCCCCAGCCAGTTGAAGTCCAGGGGTCTTGAAAGTGCCACGGTCGGAAGCCTCTGCTGTAGAATCTCGGGCACTTTCAGAGCACACAGATTGGCCTGATGGCTGAGCCGCCTAATGGTGGAAACCGAAAGCCCAAGCCGTGTGTGTGTGTGTGTGTGTGTGTGTGTGTGTGTGTGTGTGTGTGAATACA
>NW_028261393.1:801005-822255 GCF_051295495.1 Thamnophis sirtalis
TCTGCCTCAGTTGCCCAATCTGCAGGCTGTAAAATCCACCTGAAAAAGAGAATTCTTGCTGCTGCTTGGGGGAGAACAGAGCCCCCTCCCTCCCTCCCTCCCTCCCTCCCTCCCTCCGCTATGCCTGGACCATGAAGTTGATAAGACGGTCCCTAAGGCAGGCTGGGGGGCTTCAGCTGCCGGTCCTCCCTTAACAACCCCCCCTCCCCCCCGCTACTGCCCTGCCTCCCAACGGCCCTTCCGTGGTTGCAGGTGGACATCTGGTCGCTGGGCGTGATGGTCATCGAGATGGTGGACGGGGAGCCTCCCTATTTCAATGAGCCCCCCCTGAAGGCCATGAAGATGATCCGAGACAACCTGCCCCCCAAGCTGAAGAACCTGCACAAGGTGAGAGTGAGAGGGCGGCTTCTGGAGGGTTCCCTGCCCGCCCCCCATTGCCACGTCCTGCCCTTGGTGGCATCACGCATTATCCAAGGGTGGCTTCTGCTGCCAGCTGTTGTTCGGGCCGGTGGTGGCCCTCCATCATTGATGACTCTCCCCCTCTTGGCTGTGGCCCTCCTGCTCACCGAGGGCAGATCCACCTTCCGGTTCGGGGGCAGGGGGGGGCAGCTATGGGGACTTTATGACCGAGGGGATTTAACTCCCAGAATTCCTGAACCAGCCTGGCGGTTTCTACATCAGGACCTGGCATGAGGCCGCCCAATCCGTGGCTTCTTTGGCCCAGGGTGGGCAGAGAAGGTGGGCCAGTCCGGTGTTGGGGAAGGGGCTCCCCAAGGGCCCCCCCCCAGCGGCTTCCCTCTTCCAGCCGTGGCTCAGGCCTTCTTGCTCTTCCTCCCTGCAGGTCTCGCCTTCCTTGAAGGGCTTCCTGGACCGCTTGCTGGTCAGAGACCCGGCCCAAAGAGCCACGGCCAACGAGCTCCTGAAGCACCCCTTCGTGGGCAAGGCCGGCGCCCCCTCCTGCATCGTGCCCCTCATGCGCCAGAACCGGATGAGGTGAACCAGCCGGAAGCCTTCGTGGAGAGAGAGCCCGGTGGGGAAGGACCCATCATCTCCAGCCAGTCCCACCAAGCAGTGGGGACCTGCGCGCGAGGAGGGGCCTTTGGGACCCCCTCCAAGCCCTGCTCCTGGGGGGCAGTCCCCCAGTGGGCGTGGGCAGGAGGCGTTCAGCCAGCAGTCGGGACCCTTCCTCAAGGACTCCTCTGGGCCCCAGAACGGACGCTTGGACCCACCTCTAGCAGGGCTGCTCTGCAGCAGCACCACATTTACTACTGAATTGAGGAGGGGCTTTGGGGGTGGGCTGGGGGTGAAGAAAGGCGGCAACGTTTCTCTTGTCGGTCTCCTAAATCCTGGCGGGGGGAGGGCAGGCAGCGGCTGTTGGGCAGCGCAGGGAGGTTCCCTTCCTTCTCAGGGGGAGGCCCAGAGAAAGGGGGGCCCTGGCCAAAGGCACCCGGGGGTGGGAGAGGGGAGAGGAAAGCTGCCCCCCCTGCAGAAGCCCCCCTCCCCTCCTTCAGAGAGGGGGGAGAGCAGACCCACCCGCCAGCCCCTGTGGGGTCACCAGAGCAGGAAGCCCCCTTGTGCCCGGATGCTCTTCCTCGCCGTGAAGGAAGGCGATGCAGTATTTTAGGGGGTCCCAAACCTCCGGTAGGGAGAGGGGGCTCCAGAGGACCTGAGGGTTGGGGGCTGCTCCTCATGGCAGCCTGGGGTCCAGAGGGGGCCGTGCTTCAGAGCCAGGATCGCCATGGGCACCGAGAAGCTGAAAGTGGCAGCACTCCTGGCACTGCAAAGGTGGCGTCTCTCGGGCTCAGGTGGGAGGCATTGCAACCCGGACCTGAAGGGCTGAGCCGTGGGCTTCCTGCCACCTGTTCTGCCCTGTGGGCAGAGGGGGGGCTGGGGGGGGGGCTCTTGGCACGCTTGGCTTCCCTTGCCCACTGGGAGAGGAGGAGGAGGAGGCGGCTCTGGGCGGAAACAGGCCCTGCTGACCGAAAAGGGGGGTGGGGGTGGCTATCCCTTCATCCCAGAGCTGAGCGGGTGGGGAGGGCCGTGGCAAAATGCAACCACCACCACCCCCAAGCAGCTGCCCTTGCCCCTTGGCAGCCTGGCAAGGAGGCCTGGCTGCAGGGAAGGCCAAAGTGCCCGCTCTGGGCCTGGCTGAGGGGAGGAAGGCCCAGAAGGTGGGAGGGGGGCTCTTAGGGGTCTGAGGTGTTCCTTGCTGGAAGGCGGGGGGGGGGGGTGTTGCCTGGCCCTGTTTCGAGGGGGGGAGGGGTGCCGTTGCCCCTCCCACCACCGCTCTTCCTTGCATGCTTCTCTGCATGCAGACAATGCTGGGGAGGGGGTTTGCTTCTCCTTCTCCGTAGCTGCTTGGGGGGTTTCCTGCCTGCCTGGACCTAGAGTCCCCTGGGTGCCCCTCCTGCACCCCCTTTGGGGTGGGTGTCCCCAAAGGTCCTCCGTCCCTCCCTCCGCTCAGGTGCCCAGCCTTTCCCCTGCTGCCCTTCAGAAACTGCCCCCCCCAGCCCCCTCTCTCCTCTTCCCATCTTTTTACAAAGTGGGTTCGGCTCACTGCATGCATCCCCCCCCCCCCGAGAGATTGCCAGTTGCGTCTGGTGTGTGTGTGTGTGTCTGTGTGTGCCCCACTTCTCTAGCCAGGGCATCGCTGGAGCCGGCTGGCGTGGTTAAAAAGGCTCCTCTGGGCCCAGCCAGCCCCTCCCTGCCTGCCTCCTGCCTCACCTGCTTCCTCTCTGGCCCCCATCTGGCTTTTCTGGCAGGGGGGCTCCAGTCAGCCCCCCAGGGAGTTGAAGGGAGTTAAATGGGTCTTTGGTGCTAACATTCCTGACTTAAGGACAATCCAGCTGCATTATCTGGAATTCCCCCTCCATCTCCAGAGGGGGGGGTCAGCCTGAGCCAGCCTCCCCACACCTGTCCCAGTATTCTGGCCCTGCCGGGGGTCTGCAGGGGGCTCAGCTGCCCCCTTTCACGCCAACAGCTCCCTTTCCTCCACTTGGGAGGTCCGGTTGCTGCCTTTTCTTCAGGAACCCTTTTTTAATCTACTTTCCCTTTGAAGACCCCCAAGGATGCCTCAGTTTCCCTGCAGGGAGAAAGACTGAAGATCCCAGTTGAAGCGGCCAATCGAGGGAGGGAGGGAGGGAGGGGGGATTCCTGGGGTGACCCCCCCCCCGCTTCCATCCCCCTCCTTGCCACAACACTACGTTTTCCCTTCCTTTTCTGAAATAAAGGACTGGAATTTTAAAGCAGAGGCTGGGAGGGGGGGCTCCGAAGGCCCCCTCCCCACCCTCCCCGCCTCCTGGTTGCTTGAAGAATTTTATAACTGGAGACCTGGAGCAGAAATGTTTCCCCCTCTCGACAAGGATGACTACTGAATTCATTTTGTGGGGTTTTGTTACTTTTTTTAAAAAGAAATTATTTATATTTGGTTTTATTTCCTTTTTTCTCTCCCTCCTTTGGTAACTCAACGGTATTTGTGTTGAAATGATTTTTTTTTTTAATTGCTTCGGGGGGGAAAAACCTGCTGTGTTTCCATTCTAGTAAGTTTAGCCGTGAATGGTTCTTGTATAAAAAGTCTGGATTTTGTGTCAAAGTGTGGTGGCTGTCAGACTCCCCCCCCCCCTAAAATGCAGCACTAAGTTTGAGCAAGATGCTCAGCAGGGACCTTTAACAGTTGAAGAAGAAGAGGAAGAGGAGGAGGAGGAGGTGGCTTCATCTTTCATGCCCTCATTTTAAAAAAAAGTCTTGCTGGCCCATTGAAGAAAAAGCCACAGAAGCAGCAGAATCCCAGCCTTTCTCTTCCTGGGGGGATTTTAAATTTCGGCCTCTGCGGAAGGAGCATCATAAGCGGAGAAGAGGTGGGTGGAGGCCTCTGGACCAGCCTGAGCCAGCCCCACAAGCCCAGAAGACCCGGGCTGGCTCCTGGCTACGCATGGGGGCCGCAGAGGAGCCCGGAAGGCTCCCGTATTTGCAGCCTGTCTCCCTAATTCTCTGCTCGTTCCCATCTGAAGCTGCCAGAGAGAACCGAGGGGCTCCCGGGCCCCCGTCCGAAGGGCCACCTGTGGGCTCGGCCACAAACTGGCCGCCCCGATCAAGCGGGGGAAGCGGCTGCTCTTACTGACCCGGGCACGGTTTACATCAGCTGGGCCTTCTCAGCCGGGAAGAGTGGCCTGCGTAAACCCTGCTTCAGTCGCAGCCTCTGTCCCTGCCCTGCCAGGGTCTGCCAGCCTGGGAGCCCCCGTGCCATCATCTGCCCCCTCACCCCAGAAAACCAGGTTAACCGTAAGCCACCGTGGGATTAACCCCTTGGAAATCCTCCTCCAGCAGAAGCCCCGGAAGGAGCCTGGCAACGGGTAGGTGGCTGACGGCGTCACTCCAGCCCCGGCCGGGAGGGGGAGGCTGGGCAAGAAACACCGGAGCCGACTGGGCAGCATCCTCCACACCACCAGACAAAGCGGGGGCTGCGGGGGTTGCCTGGTGCCCAGCTGCCAGTCTACCTGGCTGGGCTGTTGTAGCGGGGAGGAGGGGCTGCTCCGTGAGCTCTTGAACAGACAGGAAGGTAGAAAGCCTGAATAAGGAACATCTGGGCTTCTAGCTAAATGCAGCTTAAGAGCCAAGGTGGCGCAGTGGTTAAATGCAGCACTGCAGGCTACTGCTAGATCAGCAGTTCAGCGGTTCAAATCTCACCGGCTCAGGGTTGACTCAGCCTTCCATCCTTCCGAGGTGGGTAAAATGAGGACCCGGATTGTTGGGGGCAATATGCTGACTCTCTGTAAACCGCTTAGAGAGGCCTGAAAGGCCTATGAAGCGGTATATAAGTCTAAGTCTACTGCTATAGCTCAGTTAGAGGAAAGAATCCAGTGGCTTCTTACAGGAGGGGCCCTCAAACGTTTGGAACGGGTGGATTCACAGTCCCTGGGGGGGGTGGGGTAGGTGGTCATGTGACTAGGTGGGTGTGGCCTCCCCGGATGATCAGGTTCTTGGGCCAAGGTGCGATTGTGATCAGCTGCATTGATTTGGGGAGCCTCTTCCTGCCTGGGTGCCGTTGCCTTCCCTGAGCCTTCAGCGATCTGCATTCTGCCCTCTGTGGGTTAAAGGAACCCTCGCGTGAGCTCCTGCACGGAGCCCCTTTGGTGAAGCATCTCTGGGCCAGCCAGGAACAGAGGCACCTTCCAGGCCACGGAGGTTATCTCGGCCTGCCAGGGCTGAATTCCCCCCCCCCCCCCCGGGGGAAGGGAGCCGCTCCAGGCCCTTCGTCTTTGCCTCTCTTGTTGGCCCTGCCGGCTCTGAGGTGGAGGAGGAAGACTGTAATTTTCCTAATTAATTGGCAATCATAATCCTTAGGTGTTTGCGTTCTTTGTCTCTCAGGCCTCCCCTGTCACTGCTAATTAGCCTGGCGCTTTCTTGTCGATTTCCTCCGGGACGAGGGGAAAACGGCACTGGCGCTAATCCCCCTTTTCTTTGAGAGCGAAGCCCCTGGCGGTTTTCTACGCAGAAGGAAGGCCGGTTGACTGCCGAGGGGCTTCCTCCACTCACCAACCCACCCTTCCTCCGATTGTGTGCAGCCGGCCAGTCTAGCCAGGGGGTCGTTGGGAGCTCTCCCCACACTCAAATGGGGGGGGGGAGACCCTCTGACACTCCGGGGTCTGCCTCCTTCTCTGCTCCAGGCGTGAAGGCTCAGCATTTCCACCTGGAAAGCTGCTGGAGCTTCAGTTGTGGGCATATAATGTCACCAATGTTTTTGATAACGTTACCTTGTAGGGTAATGAAACGTCTGCAAGTAAAGAAGGGAACTTGGAGAAGGCCTAAGCAGGGTTGGTTCAAGGGGGGGGGGGCTTTTGTCTGGACTACCTGGCAAAGCTGACAGCATGGTTCCAGGTGGGTGGTTGCAAGACTGGGGGAGGGGCTCTTTGGCTGGAGGGGAGCCTAAGGGGTGGATCACCTGAACACCCCCCCCCTCCCAAGGAGGAATCTTCTTTAGGCTGCAAAGGATTCTTTGATCTGCCTTGTGATCCCATTTGAAGCTCCAGGCAGAAAGAGGGCTGGGCTCCATTGGCCCAGACCCCCGGGAGACCCTCCTCCTCCTCCCTCTCCATCCACGCACAGCTCTCTGCGCTGCCCGCATCCCTGTTAGCTGCTTGGTGAGATTGGACAGAGCTGGGGGGCTCAGCCCTTAAGCCTCACTCGGCTGCTGGTGCAGCCTGTGGTTAAGAAACAGCAGCTGGTTTGTGGCCTTGCCGTGTGTCCGATTCCCCCGGTTTCTAGTAAATGGGTTGAGAATCTCCATCTGGAATCCCCCCCCAAATTCATGGCTTTTCCCGTGCAAGGTTTGTGTGTTCACACCCGGTCTGTGCTCGAGGGGGCAGCTGCATCCAAGGCGACGGATGCATTTGGTGGCCCCCCACTTTGGCTGAGCTGGCTGAGACTGCAGAGCAAAGAGAATCCTACCTACCCTCCGGTCTCTACTAAAAATGCCCCCCCCCAAAAGAATCAGAACGCCCCCCCCAACATCTGCTGACCTTGAATTGCAAAAATACCCCACGCGTTTTGAAGGGTCACGTTGCTTTGCTTTTAATGAGGTTTCGGGGGCGCCACCATAAAGGCCGAGCCGGACGGGAGGGCCGCCGGCTCCGAGAGGGTCTTGGGGAGAGCGCGGCCTTTGAAGTCGGGAGGGAGGAGAACGGAGGGCCGCCTGGAGGATCTTCGGGCGGCCGCTGGAACGGAAACGAACCTTTCGCGCAAGGCGAGCAACCTGCGGCGCTCAAAGGGAGAAGCTCCTTGGCCGATCAGAGGCTCTGGGCGGCGCTGTTTCGGAGGCCGCGGGAGACAAGTTCGCCTTCTGCCTTATCTGGGTGCTCCGTTCGCGGGAGGGCCGGGCCGGTCCCGGGCTGCGCGTTCTTCTGCCTCTGGGGGAGGGGGGCTGCCACGTTGAGTGTTGCCGCTGCTACGGGAGGCGAGCAGGAGAGACGATCTGGGGCCTTGAGATGCGGGGTGGGGGGGGACGACTCTGGGGTGACCTGAGCGAGGATGGGCAGGACGGCGGCGGCGGCTCCCTCCGCGGCTCCGGCTCAGTTGCACTTGCAGTAGTAAGCGGAGATTGAGTTGTCCCAGTCGCCGAAGACGCCTCTCTTGATCTCCTGCAGGCGCGGGTAGGCGCCGGCCTTGAACTTCCGCATGTTGCCCCCCTTGCCCTTCCTGTACCAGACGGTCAGCTCGCAGCGTTGGCCCACCACCAGCGAGGAGACCTTGTTGTTGAAAGCCGCGGGCATGTACGGCTGGTCTTCGCCCGCCACGGCCATCAGGAGGCTCCCTCCGCAGCAGAGGTCGTAGTAGGGGCTGTCGTCGGTGTACATCTGGGCGCAGACCTTGGTGCCGTTGGGGTTCGGGTTCCTGAGCTCGTTGGGGGCCGGGCACTGGGCCTGGCCGGTGGCGAAGAGCAGCGGGAGGAGGAGGAGTGTGCCGAGCAAAGCCTGCATCTTGGCCGAAGTGTCCAGTCCTTGGGCCGGAGGGCGGCTTTATAGAGCTGGACCCCTCTGGGCATTTTGCCCGCACAAGGTCAGCCCAGGGAACGGGTGGGGCCAGCTCCGGGAAGAGGCCAGCTGGGTGCCCAGCTTCAAAAGCAGCCGCGGAGGCTCAGGGAGATAAGCCAGGTGCCAAGGCATACCTCGTGCCAACTTGGCATGCTTTGCAGTGGAGAGGCCCAACAGATCTAGCGACGCTGACTTCCCTGGTGGGGGTGGTGGGTCCGAGCGTCCCCGTGCAGCTGCGCCCTTTCTCCTTCGGTGATCTGGATTGCATGAATGGCCATTGGCTGCCCTCTCCCTGCCAAGCTGGCACGAAGGAAGCACCTGGTTCTCTTCCAGTGCCCAACCTTATCTCCCCAGCTGGGAATTTCCCTCCCCTTCTCTCAGCTGCTGACTCTCCCAGGGCCCAGCTGCGGCTTTTCCCTGGCAGGCGGAGGGTCCCACCACCCTCAGCATCCCCCCACATCCCATCTTGGGACTCATGGGGGGGGGGCTGTCATTTGCAACCCAGATTCTCTGGGCTCCTCCTGCAATTTAGCCAAGCTCCCCTCCGCGTGTTGTGGGTTGCAGAGAAGAGGGTGGGTGGGCTTGCGTGGCTAAGTCTGCAGGCTCAGCAGGCCCAGTGGCCGGTCCCTTTGCTCCGCTTCCCCCCGCAGGCACCCGAGCAGAGGGTCGCTTGGAGAAAGCAGCGCCAGCGGAGAAGCCGCGCTTTGCTCGCGTTGCCCCCCCAGCCCCCTCCCCACGCGTCTCGGGGAGGGGGGGCTTTCTCGCGAGGGGTTTGACTCGCCATCTGACTTGGGGTACATCCCGCGAGAGGCCGGGCTGGATTTCCACGAGTGGGCAGCGGGGAAGGGAGCCGGGTGCGCTCGGGGGCTGTGGCCAGGGAGGATGGACGGTGTAGTCCAGAAGGGAAGCCCCCCCCCCCACCCCTAGACGGGAGCCACCTTCTTGGAGCAAAGTCCGGAAGGTAGGAAGCCCCGCGAGGCTGGGGGAGAAAAGCGGCGCTTCTTCGCCACGGGAAAAGCCGAAGCCCCCCGCCCCAAAAAAGCTAACGAGCCAAATATTCGGAACGGTGAGTGACAGGGAGGCGTGGCCGGCCTCCCGCTTCGCCCCGCCTCTCTTCATCGGGATAGGCTTACGGCCCTTCACTGGCCGAACTTTCAACGGCGCTTGCTCCGCCTTCTTTTTTTTTGCCTCCCGCGCCTTTCCTAATATGCATGCGGGCCCCAGAATCCTTCGCGGCCACCGATTCGGTAAAATACCAGGAGAGAAGCGGGTAATTTCCCCCCAAATCGTCCCGAGAGGTGACGCGCATCTCAAACGTCGTCGAGAGGCTTCTCTTGCTTCCTAAATCCGTTGTCTGGGCAGGCTCACTCTCACGTGAAATAGCGTCCAGCAGGAGGGCCCCGGTGCCGGAGAGAGGGTTCTCTAGCTTTGCGCAGTGGCAGTATCGTAGCCAATGAGGTTTATCCGAGGCGCGATTATTGCTAATTGAAAACTTTTCCCAATACCCCGCCATGACGACTTGAAATATAGTCGGCAATGGCAATTTTTGACGGTCTCTACGGAGACTGAACATTCCTGGTGGCAAAAAATAGGAAAGATCGGCGCTTGAGGCCTACCTGCTTCCGCAGAGGGTGGCAGGCCTGCCTTTGGAACCCGGGCAAGGAGCATCGAGCAGAGGCGTGCACGCTGCCCTGGAATCCCTGCTCTTCCGTCTTCAGCCTCGAACGTAGGAAGCGGCCTTGTGCGCGTTTCGGCTCCCGGGATTCCTCTGCTCCTTTTAGCCACCCAGCTGCCCTCTCTGGAGTTCGTTTTTCCCTTGCAGACGTTTCATTATCCAACTAGGTAACACCATCAGTTAGATGGTGCCGAGGTGACGCAGTGGTTAGGGTGCAATACTGCAAGCCACTTCAGCTGACTGTTATCTGCAGTTCAGCGGTTCAAATCCCACCGGCTCAGGGTTGACTCAACCTTCCATCCTTCCGAGGTGGGTGAAATGAGGACCCGGATTGTTGGGGGCGATATGCCGACTCTGTAAACCGCTTAGAGAGGGCTGAATGCCCTATGAAGCAGTATATAAGTCTAACTGCTATTATTCAGCCCCCAGGGTTCCCTAGCCCACCTCCAAGTTCATTAGCCTGCTGGCTGGGGAAATCTGGCAGCTGGAGTCCACCCATCTTTCTGCTCCTATGGCTGAGAAAACGTTGGGAGAGTCGGTTTTTCTACCTTTCCTTTCATCCAAGAAGTCTCTTTGGTGCTCAGCTGGCGGTGAGACTGAGAAGGAGAAGGAAGGGAAGCCTTTGAACCAAAAGTTCCTGCAGCAGGACTCTTGGGCCCATGTTGCCCGGCTCTCCCACCAAGTAAGCCTCCAAAGGGCAGGTGGGCCCAGGAATACGGGGCTGTTTCTTTCCCGCTGTCCCCAGCCAAAAATAACCCTCGGTGCCAATCCCAAAGCGGATTTTTGTCTGAGGTGGAAAAGGGGCTATTTTTAAAAGACCGTCTACCACATGGGAAGCCAGGTTTTTTTAAAGTATGAGCTAAAACAGATCACAGGACGGCAGGGGAAAAACCACCCGCTCCCTTTCTCAGGAGTAAGTCCTATGGTGTAACGTTCCCATGGTTTGCCCATGAGGCCAATGTTGAGAAAAGACAGGACACTAACTTTCTCGGGATGGAGCGACCCAGATTGGGGGTCTGAGAGCCCCTTTTATTGAGATAGGACAAAGGCAGGAGGAGCAATAGTATGTGGGGAAAAACAGCCTGTAAAAGTACAATTTCTAATCTACTGCTCAGTCTATATATGGTCAAATCCTGGGCGTCAATGGTAGGGCACATCTCAGGATGTTATGTTATTCACTATCAGGATGTTATGGCGTTCTAGGAGTTTGTTTTCTCCTGTGTGGTTCAGCGTGGCTCTGCATGCCCTGGTATGAACTGGGCCATGGGGGACACACACCTACACAAGGAACTATATACTGACCACTGATTCATAGTTATGACGGTCGCAGCGTCCCAGGCTCACGTGATCTGCTGCTACTTTCTGACAGACTCAACGGGGAAGCCAATTCACTTAACGACGGTGTTACTTAACAACTGCAGAGATTCACTTAACTGTGGCTAGGAAAGTCGTAAAACAGGACAAGTAAGGGAGGCACTTAACAAATTCCTCGCTTGGCAGCATAGATTTTGGGGCTCAATTGGGGTCCTAAGTCGAGAGCTGCCTGCATTTCGCATTTCTCTTTGGCTGGATCTGCAGCCGTTTCCTTTGTTGCTTCCCCTCAGAGGAGGAGGAGGGGTCTCCCCAGCTCCCAAGTGGGGCTCAGAATCCCCCCCCACACCTTCCACTTCCCCCCCCATTCCCCTAACCCTGAGTATTTTGACAGCAGATGCGGAAGACTTAATTTATTTAAACAGAAAAAAAGTGAAGGTGTTTAATTGAATTACATATGTGGGGGGGGAGAGAGAAATTACTAATCCCATCAATGCATCATTAGCTCCTAGGTGATTAATGCTGGCATTAAGTGAAAATAATTCTCGACAGCCTTTCCTTGAGGGTAGAATTTGCAGCGGTTGGGCAGGAATGAAATCAGAGATGATGCCAGATGATGCCAGATGCGGAATCTTGTGGCTTGTTGGCGGAAAGGTGGCCCTTTGCCAAGAGATCCCTAGAGCAGTGTTTCTCAACCTTGGCCACTTGAAGATGTCCGGACTTCAACTCCCAGAATTCCCCAGCCAGCATTCGCTGGCTGGGGAATTCTGGGAGTTGAAGTCCGGACATCTTCAAGTGGCCAAGGTTGAGAAACACTGCCCTAGAAGGATGGAGAGCAGAGAGCGGAGGGCCACCGATGGATGCCACACGTGGATTGAAAGCGAGCAGTTGCAGTGCAGCAGAAGGAAGAGAAAGGGAAGGAAGGAAGGAAGGAAGGAAGGAAGGAAGGAAGGAAGGAAGGAAGGAAGGAAGGAAGGAAGGAAGGAGAGGGCTCTAGAGGGCAGTCAAAAAAGTCAAGATGGCAGCTTTGCCAGTTGAACCTAAAACACTCCCAAAGAGCTCCTTTGCCAGTGGTGGGCAGCTGCTCCAGGCCTGGTAGGTAAGATGCCGTGGTGGGTTTCAGCTGGCATGACCCTGCCTGCCAGCCAAGCCATCTGGAGCAGGGCCTTCCAACCAGTTCAAAACCTGAGGACTTCAACTCCCAGAATTCCCCAGCCAGTGTCCTCCCACTGCTTAGTGGGGCTGATGGGAGCTGTAGTGCTAAGCCAGTCAAGGAGGAGAATGAGGGAGGCTGTTTGGAAGCCGGATTGTCGTAGCAGAGAGGAAGGGGCTCTCGGATCTTGGAGGGGGTCCTGGGCTGGGCCTGCCCTTGCTGGCCAGAGTTAAGACTGGGGAGGGGGCTTGCAGGGGCCAGCCTGACCTTATAAGCTCCACATCTGGTGGACCCAGAGAGGGTTTGGCTTGGGCTTAGCAGTTTTGTGCTTTGGTATAGTTTGCAAATCCAGCTGTTGGAGGCCTGTTTAGGAAACCAGATTTTGTTCTCCTGTCTGGAGGGGCCAAGAGATCTAGTTGGAGTTGCTACTTTGGTGGGCTTCTGAAACATCTCCTGGCTCCCAATCATCTCCCCAAGGAGGAGCTGAGGGTCCTTCCCTCCCTCCCTCCCTCCCTCCCCCTATTTTCCTTCCTCCCCCCCTCCCCGTACACCGTAAAAAATGAGGTGCTAATTCTGTTGGCATGGTATAAAATTTAATAAATAGGATTGGATTGTATATAAAAATAGAAAATAAGATAAATTATCATTTCAATGGCAAAACACAGTCATATTCTTTGGTCTAGCAGCCAAATTCTTGTCACTTCATAGACAATGATGGCTTCTCAAATTACAAGGACAGCAGTAACAACATTTTCAACCCTTTTGGTGCCGGAGTGGAAGGCCGTCTCCCTTTCAAGGCTGCTGGTGCTCTTCCCTTTTAAGTGGGCGTCTCAGCTGCCCCTTGGCCTGATCCTCAGAGCAGCCCCTCCGGATTCCCTGGGTGTGGAGTCTGGATGCAGCCCAGCTGCTGATTTCTCCAGAATGATTCCCTCCGCACAGCTGGCGCCTCCAACAGAGGTCAGCCTTGCTTGGGAGGCGAGCTCCCTTTTGAAATTACTTTGAAATTCTAACCTTTCTGGGCAGAAGGGCAGGCATGAATAAATAACATTCTTATTTTGTGAATACGACTCACTTTAAATAATGGGTCTCCCCCCCCCCCCCCAAATGCGTTCATTTCAGATCCAGGAAGATTAAAATAAATAAAAATAAATATAGCATCTCTTTTACAACACTGGCTGATCACAGTTCAGCAAAGGTGCCGTTTTCCCCCCAGGTTCTTGTGCGACAGACTCTCCTGCCAGGGAAGAAGAGCCAACACGACGCCCCAGGATGCAGAAAAGGGTCGCCAGGAGCCGGTGAGCCTGGCATGCTTGGGAAAAGGCATCCGTCAGCCAAGGGGGCTCTTTGGGGCAAGGAGAAGCACATAAGTAAGAGAAGTGGCCCGTGAAAATCCTGCGTGGGAATCCAGAGCTCTGCTCCAGATCATGCTGGGGTGAAGGCTTCCTCCACCCTGGTGCCCTTCAGGCGCGTGGGACGACAGAGCCCATCATCCCCGGGGCATCTGCAGGGCACCCTGTGGAGGGAAGCGTGGGGAACTTTGCAGCTGCTGATCCTGATTGAAGTCCATTTGGGAGTAGAGAAATGTCATTTACGGAGGGGTCGTGGGGCTTTCCGGCTGCGTTTCTCATCTGGGCAGCCTTGCCCGGGCTCAACGGCCTCTGCGGCATTCAGCCTAGGCGGGTGGTGGCACGGAGGTGGTGGCGGTGGCGGTGGTGGAAGTGGTGCCGGAGTTGGTGGATGTCCTTTTCCAGGAGGCGCACGATGTGGAGGCCGACTGCTGCTTCCAGGCACTTGGGTGATTGCTGGAAGGAAGGAAACGAGCAATGAAGCCATTTCAGCCCAGGGACTGACTCGGGCGTCACATATGGATCTTAGCACAGAGGTTGGTTCCTACTGGTTCGGCTGAACTGGTACTGGTTTGGCAGCCTGGGTCGCTGGAACCGGCAGCAACTGAGTCCTGCCACATACCCCGAACCGGTCCTCCAGGTGGGGCCATTGGCGCCTCCATCTCGTTTTTTGCTTCTGTGCACACGCATCAAGGGCGCAAAGCGTGTGCGGCGCGGCTACAAATGAACCGGCCGTCGTGACTGCCAGAGGGACCCCCCCCCCCCGGGGCCCTCCCCACCTCAGAATGGAAGGCGATTGAACCCCTTTGCTAGAGGGACCCATTCCGTGAGACCAAACCTGGTAACTTTTAAAACCTTTGGACTTCAACACCCAGAATTCCCCAACCAGGATGTCTGGACTTCAATTCCCACCATTCAAGCTGGCTGGGGGAATTCTGGCAGTCGAAGTCCACCAGTCTTAAAGCTGCCCCCCCCGCCCACCACGTGAGACCACCAGTTTCAAACTTGGCCACTTTTAAGATGTGTGGAATTCAAACTTGAAGTACATCCACCCTGGCTGGGGATTCTGGGTGTTGAAGTCCACAAGTCTTAAAAGTTACCAAGTTTGGAAAACATTGGATTAGGCTCTAGGAGGCTTCCACAATCCCCCCCCCAAAATGAAAGCAATTAAAGCCACCCAGGAGGCAGGCAGCCTGGAGGGACAGTAAAGCATAGAAGTACACTATTCATCCCATGGCTCACCTGGGTGCTGCTGGCGTTGAATTTCTGGATCTCCTCCTGGAAGTGCTGGAGGGGGCTGGACTTCTGCCCGTGGGGGGCTTTGTCCCTGATCTGAAAAAAGAGGGGAAGGGGTGAGCCAGGGTTGCCTCTCCCCCTGGGCCCTAGAGGTGGGGGGGAGAAGGGAAGGGCCCCTCTCTGTGGGGCAGGACTTACGCAGGTGGCCAGGGCCTCCTGGAGTGGATGCAGGAACTCCAAAACCTTGGAGGCGTGTTTGGAGAAGGCAGCCTCACTCACGTTCTGCAGAACAGGCACCACCAGGGCCAGCTCTGCCTCCACGGCCTCCATCGTCTCCCATTTCTACCAAAAAAGACAAGACTTCGTTATTTTGGAATATTCCAAAAGGAATTTTGGGGCCCAGGAAAAGGCAGGATCTCTTCTTTCTGCAGATTTCTAACACCCACCAAGGGCTGAGGCCAGGGAGGAGTGGCTGGACACCGTCTCATGGCCAGAGCAGGTCCAGAGCCCCCAAGTGGACATTCCGGCTAATGCTGCCCCTTTCAGATGAGCCCCCCCGAGGGGTCAGTGGGCTCCAACATGCCCAAACTGCCTCAGAATCTGGCTATCCCGTCAGGCCTGGGGCTAAAGATTGTAACCCGCCCGAATGGTATGAATGTTGTGTTTTAATCATGTATTGTCTTATATGTAAAAAGTCTGTTTTCCCCCTTTCCTTTTGGATTGTGAGCCGCCCTGAGTCCCCCCAGGAAAAGGGCGGCATACAAATAAACCTTCTAATCTAATCTAATTCAAAGTTAACTGGGAGACAAAAAGTCTTGATTTTCATTTGGGACGTGGACGGAAGAGATCCACAGGGAATCTCCCCCTCCTCCTCCCCTCCCCAAATCCTGGGCTGGCACTGATGCCATCCTTTCTTGGCCCCTGTGCCCGGGTGCCCTCCTATCTCCTGCCCCTTGGCTGGAGTCTGGGCTGGCAGGAGCCACTTACGTTTCTCAGGCGGTCCATCTTCACTTGGGGGAAGCGGAGGTGGGGGCTGGTGCAGTTTTTCCAGGGGTCTCCTCCTTTGAACATCTCGTCCTCCTGGAGTTGGGAAGGAAGAGGGAGGCAGCATTGAAGGACCAGGAAGAGAGAAAAGCCCCCCCCCACCCACAGGACTGTCCTCAATCCCGACCTCTCCCCCTTGAGGGAAGCCCCATCCTCCCCAGGCAAAGAGATGGCCCTGGACTGCAGCTGCCGTCAGGCAAGGACTTACGTATTGGTTCCTGAGTTCCCTGAAGGAGTTCAAATGCTCAGGTATTTGGGGGAAACGGCAGGATGGGAGGGTGCAGGCTCTGCACCCGGGTGGCTTCGAGGAGGATCAGAAGGGCAAGAGGACCCAGCAGCCAATTCCTGGGACCTGAAGCAAAGGAGGCGGTTAGAGGACGGGGAGCTCACATCTCCCTTGCAAGGCATCGCTGGCCTCCTAAAGACCCGTCTGTCTGTCTGTCTGTCACCTTCAACTGGGCAAAACGGAACATTGCAGTGCATCAATTTTTGAGCCAGGATCACCCCAAAGGGCTAACTCACCGAAGGCATCCAAACTCTGGGATCCACGACTCCAGCAGTATTGAAATTTGGCAAAATTGTGGCTGATTCGGTGGCAATGCACCCTAGTGGTCAGCCGTGACTATCATTTCCGATGACTTCACCGGAGGCCGGGCTGGTAAGTGGCTGCTATGGGGGGGGGGAGGGGCTGGAAGGGTGTGGGAGGGGTGCATTGTCCTCCCTAGCAATTGAGACCTAGATAAGCAGGGATTAATACCAGAGAAACTATCAAGTGGAAACCAACCCAGATAAGCAGAAATTAACCCCAGACAAACCCATCTAGCGGAAAACAATTCCTTGATCAAAGCACTACCAAGACAAGACTGGCCTGGTCTGGCCATTGGAGGGCTACGTCCGATGAGGCCCTGCCTTGCTGGGCGTGCTCCAAGCATGGATGTCCAAGCCAAGGAAGGGACCTTGCAGATGACCTCCTTGGTCCCCTGCACAACCCAGAGATCTGACGTCTTCCTTGGGCCCACCTCAACCTTTCTCAGACCTCCAAGAGTTCGGACCCCACCGCCCTCTGGCTGCCAAGGAAACGGACTCACCTGCCGCTGTGGATGGGCTGCAGCCCCAGAGGCCAAGGGAGACGGTTTTCGTTCTGGATACCATGCTTCTCTCGCCCGGTGTACCTGCTGGCTGAAATCCCAGTCAAGAGAACCTGACAGTGTCCTGGGCCTTCCATCCTTCCTCTTTTTATATCGTCCGTGGCTTCTCAGTTTTTGGTTTGAACCTGAAAACAGGCAGGTGACGTTTGGAAAGCAAGCAAGAGAAAATGAAAGTGAGCCATGCAGAGCGGGATCCCCAGGTGAAGTCACTGCTGGAGGAATCCCTTTCAGGGAGGAGCCACGGGAGGTGTGCCAGGTATGCATGGCCGGCCGAGCCGCTGCCGCTCCAGCTGAGCCTCTCGGCAAGAATTTGAAACTCCCAAGGCCGGTTGGAGCGAGGATGATGAAACCCCAGGCAAGCCGAGGAGGGGGAGAAGTGGGCCTTGGTCAGCGGTGGAGGAGGACACCCAGCACAGAGACTCCTTACCTGCCCACCCTCCGGGTCAGGCTTCGGGTCCAGCTTCCAGCCCTGGTGGAGAGAGAAGCAAGAATAAATCAGAATAGATAGCTGGAAGGGACCTTCAAGGTCATCTAGTCCAACTGCTCAAGCAAGAGACCCTCCACCGTTTCAGACTGCCAGATCTCTTCTTAAAAACCTCCAATGTTGAAGCACCCACAACTTCTGGTGGCAAGTGGTTCCACTGTTTAATTGTTCTGGCACTTAGGAAATTTCTCCTGGATTCTAGATGGCTTCTCTCCTTGATTAGTTTCCATCCATTGTTTCTGGTCTTCGCTTCTGGTGGGAGAAGCTCCATGCAGGCCCCCAAGGCCCCCTGCCTTCTCCTGAGGAGGCTGAGTCTTTAAACTGCCCCCTCCCCAAAAACGCAAGCAGTAGAACAGAAGAGAATAAGAGAGTTGGAAGGGACCTTGGTGGTCTTCTAGTCTCCTTCTATTGCTTGGGTTTGGGGGGGGACAGTTTAAAGAGCCAGCCTCCTCAGGAGAACAGGGTGGGCCTTGGGGGCCTTCAGGGAACTTAGGAAGAAGCAGCCCAGCTGCTCCTGAGCTTCCCACTTGGGGGTTAGACTAGATGTCCCTCGGGTTCCCCGCAAGTGCTGGTTGGTGCACCCCTTCTTCACCCTGACCCCATTGCTCTTCTTCAGTGATAGTTTTCAGGAAAAAAAAATGGGATGGCTATAATGGGGAGGGGGAGTATTTGCTGTAGCAGTTCACCCCCCGAGGGCTGGAAGGACCACCGGCGTGGCTGGTCTCTGGATGGGACCGTGCCCATCCTCTGCTGGGGAGATTCCAGCTTCCAGAGTGCCACCCACCCCCCCTCCCCTGCAATTTGGGGAGGTGGGCTGAGAGCCAAGTGCTTGAGGGCGGGGCCAAAATGACGTCATGCAACAGGTGTCCAGCCTTGAGGGCTTCAACTCAGAATTCCCCAGCCAGCTTTGCAAAAAAGGCTGCTCGTCTCCACAGATTTCACTTCCTGTTGCGGTTTCCTCCCTCGGGTCCCGGAAGAAGAGCTCCAAAGGGCTTCCTGCCCAGGGGGGGGGGCAAACCCAGCCCCCTGCCCACTTCCTCTGCCTTGGACCTGGCTGGCTGGCTGGCTCCTTTCCGCTTTCTCCACCTGGACCAGGAAGGGTGAAGCGAAGAGTCCGAGGCGGAATCGTGGTTGGCCCCAAAAGCGGGTTTTGTGCCTCTTCGGGAGAAGCAATTTGTGGCCGGACCTGTGCAGCTGTGGGCAGGGGGCCAGTTGCTGGATCAGCCCCCCCCCCAGGCCAATTTACACACACACACACACACACACACACACACTCCAGGTGCCTTTCAACCACCATTTTGCAAGTTTACCGATGGGTGTTCCCACTTCAGTTGCTTCTCCCTCTTAATCCCAGGGCAAACCTCTTAGAGATGCCCACCACGGACTAACTCAGCCCCTCCCCAAGGTAAAGCAGAGCGGTTGACCTGCCCGTGGGGTCCCCCCCTAAACAGTATTGATCCGGACGCCGTTTGCATGGGAAGTGGGCGGAAGGAGAAAGAGAAAATGCCCGGCTTCATTTCCACTGGCCAGAGGAGCCTCCCTCAGCCTCCGGCCAGCAGCTTTCGGTCACCTCAAATCTGGACATTGCTGGACATTTGAGCCCCGTTGGGAAAAGAGCGGTTGGGACATAGAGGTAGTCCTCGACTTACGACCACACTTGAGTCCAACATTTCTGTTGCTAAGCGAGGTAGTTGTTGAGTTTTGCCGCATTTTACGACCTTGCTTGCCACAGCTGTGAACTGAATCCCTGACGTTGTTAGGCACAAAGTTCTTAAATGAATCCGGCTTCCCCGGTGACTTTTAACAGATTAGCAGAGTTGGGAGGGACCCTGTAGGTCATCTAGTCCAACCCCCTGCCCAAGCAGGAGACCCTAGGCCCTTTCTGACCGATGGCCGTCCAGTCTCTCCCGTCCAGTCCGGGCTTTGCTTATCAGCAGGTCGCAAAAGGGGATCACGTCACCCCGGGACACTGCAACCGTCATAAATAAGTGTCCATTGCCAATGTTGGTCCATGACATGCCACAACGGTCATAAGTGTGAAAAACGGTCATAAGTAACTTGTTTCAATGCTGTTGTAATTTCAAATCGTTGTTAAATGAACTGTTGTTAATTGAGGATTACCAGTACCAGCCACCAAGGTGGCGCAGTGGTTAAATGCAGCACTGCAGGCTACTGCTAGATCAGCAAGTCAGCGGTTCAAATCTCACCGGCTCAGGGTTGACTCAGCCTTCCATCCTTCCGAGGTGGGTGAAATGAGGACCCGGATTGTTGTTGGGGGCAATATGCTGACTCTGTAAACCGCTTAGAGAGGCCTGAAAGGCCTATGAAGCGGTATATAAGTCTACTGCTATTGCTATTGCTATTTTTCCACCCAATGGACTATTTTTATTTCCTGGTTTCTATAATATTCTCTTCCAGGCTTCCAGTCTGCCTGCCCTCATTTCCCCTCCCTCCCTCCCTCCTTCTGGTGCCACCTCCTTGGTCTGGAGAGGGTCCAGAATCCTGCGGGCACTTTGGTCATTGGTCCCCAGTTGATGGTGGCATGGTGACTCACTCGGCGTCTGACCAGTCATGTAAACAAGGGGATCTCCGCCTGGGTCCAGGGAGCTGGCTTTCCGCCTCCTCTCTCCCTCTCGCCAGTCACAAGAAGCCGTTGCCCAGGTGGGAGGGGGGGGGTCTGCTTGGCTTCAATCGACCCACTGGCAGAATCCAGAGAGAAGGGTAAAGATAGCGTTGGATTGCATCATCCCCCCCCCCCCCCGTGGCTGCTGGTCTTCCCTTCGGTCAGTGGGAGAGGATGGTCCCTGCCCCCCACCCGCTTTCCAGCCCCAAATATGCCGAAAGTGAAAAGCAACAGAGCCTGGGAAAAATAACCTTGGATTTATTTTGAAAGTGTTTCATATACATTAACGCAGGAAATTCCAGCCTCGGCAACTTTTAAGACTTGTGGACTTCAACTCCCAGAATTCCCCAGCCGGCTGTGCTGGGGAATTCTAGATCGTTGCCCAAAGCAGGGAACATTCTGAGTGCTCTGATGGTGTTACCTAGTTTGGTAATGAGACGTCTGGGAAATAATAACAAGCTCAGAGGGCACCCAGGACCTGAACTGCAAATATTCCCCTTTATTAGATGGTCCACTGGAGCAGTGTTCTCAACCTTGGCAACTTGAAGATGTCCGGACTTTAACTCCCAGAATTCCCCGGCCAGCATAGCACATTCTGGGAGTTGAAGTCCACCCAGGCCTTGCTCCAGGGTTCCTGCAGATGCTCTACAGCAGTGTTTCTCAACCTTGGCAACTTGAAGATGTCCGGACTTCAACTCCCAGAATTCCCCAGCAGTGGTTAGGACAGTGTTTCTCAACCTTGGCCACTTGAAGATGTCCGGACTTCAACTCCCAGAATTCCCCAGCCAGCGAATGCTGGCTGGGGAATTCTGGGAGTTGAAGTCCGGACATCTTCAAGTGGCCAAGGTTGAGAAACACTGCACTGGAGCACGAAGCCTTCGGCCGCTGCTGAAAATCACTGGCCTCTGTTTGGCATCCGGCAGGTGGCAAAAAAAAAGGGGGGGCGGCTGCAGGGCCCACGTCCTGCCATGTCACCAAGGTTTGAGCCTCTCCAGGGTGGCAATTGCTGCTGACACCTCCTCTGTGGCGAGACCCCCCCCCCCCCCGAGCTCTCCCAGCCTCCCCCACCGGCCTCTGCGAAGTGCAAAGCTTTTAACGCTCTTCGAATTCCCTGATGAGTCAAATGGGAGTTGAACGCTTTTCCCCTTCAAGGTCTCTGATTTATGCCCGCCGCAACGGGAGGATGTGGCAAACAGAGCCAGCGAGGGAAGGGGACGGCGGGGGGTGGGAGAAGAAGGCGGAGATGGGCCCCTTTGGCCTTGGCCGATGTTCTGGCGTTCCCAGGCAGCTGGAAAAGACGGCCTTTCGGGGGCCCCAGAGAAAGGGAACCCCAAATGGCATTTCCCAAGGAGAGGCGAGACCCCGGAGAAGGCTGGCAAGGAGGGTGGTGATACCCAGCCCCCATCTTGGTTGCGAAGAAGCCGAGCTCAGCTGGAAAGGCAAGGGGTTGGGATGTCCTGGGGGTCCTTCAGCCTTCCTGCCCTCTGCTTCTCTCCCTCCCCATTCCAGCCCCCCTCAAGGTATGGCTGAGGGCTGCCCTCCAGTGCCAGCAGCCACTTAATCAGCCTCCCCAGCCTCTGCGTGGCAGCCACGGGCCACTAATGGGTGACTAATGGGACATCGGTGACCTGGTGGCATAGATCAGTGGTTCCCAAAGTTGGCAACTTTTAAGACTTGTGGACTTCAACTCCCAGAATTCTC
>NW_028261393.1:822455-847600 GCF_051295495.1 Thamnophis sirtalis
TTTCTTTCCTTTCTAAGGTGCTGAGTAAACATAGCTGGGAATCCAGCATTTTTGAGAGGGTCTCAGGCTCCCTGCCGGTTTCCCAAGCAGCCCGATCTGATCCTGCCTCTTGGCTGGGCTGATTCCTTCCTTTTTTCCATCCTTCAACCTGCTGCGTCGAAGGGATGAAATTCCTATGAAATGAAATTCCCAGCTGGCTTAAAGCTTTTCCCCCTGGGAAGCCCAGCCATTGGCTTCCATTGGGAAGGCTCCTGTCTCGAACCCAGAGCCAGAGGGGGCCGGAGGGAGGAGGAGCTCTCCCCAACATCCCCAGCCTTCTGCATTGCTAGTGGCCCCCTCTCCCTCTCCCCTGGGGACCCCCGAGTGTACCAGACCTTGGCTCCCACCTTCTCCGGTCCAATGTGGGTTGGGGGTCTTTTAGCCATGGGGAGCGACAGTCCCTGGTGAGGTAGGGCAAGCCAAGGCCGAGGGATGGGGCCTATGGAACTGGGAGCCCATCATCCTGTCCCGCAATTGAGCCTAGAGCAGTGTTTCTCAACCTTGGCAACTTGAAGATGTCCGGACTTCAACTCCCAGAATTCCCCAGCCAGCGAATGCTGGCTGGGGAATTCTGGGAGTTGAAGTCCGGACATCTTCAAGTTGCCAAGGTTGAGAAACACTGGCCTAGAGTATCCCTTGCTAAGTGAGATGTTAAGCGAGTTTTGCCCCAGTTTACAACCTTCCTCGTCAACGATTGTTAAGTGAATCACTACCCTTGTTAAATTAGTAACACGGTCGCAAAAAAAGGGATCGCGTGACCCCGGGGCACGGCGACCGTCATAAATATGAATCAGTCACTAAGGTTTGGCATTCTGATCACATGATCCTGGGGGGTGGGCCCAGCGGGTCAGAGGGGGGCAGCGGAGGCCCTACTGGGGGGAGGGGGTTGGCATTGCAAGAATGGGGAAGGGGAGCTGGGTATGAGATCCCACAAGAGGGTCCTTTCTCTGCCCCCTCCCTGGGCCTTTTCACACACACACACCAGCCCCTCCCCAAGCTGTGTTGCTCTCCCCCTTTGCAAAGAGGTGGGGAAGCTCCTTGGGAGGGGGGGGAAGAAGGTCTTCTGGGTGTCGCGCCCCCCTCCCCGCACTCTCTGGCAGCAGGCCCAGCATCCACTGCCTGCTGGCCGGGAAGGAAAGAATTTGAGGTGACCTACTTAAGATGCAGAATTGGAGTGTGTGTGTGAGTGTGAGTATGTGTGTTTGTGTGTGCCTCAGTGCCTGCAGGAGAGCCAGGATGAGGGGGGGGGGAATGGGGAGGGTTCTGCCTGGGGTGAGTCAGCTGGGGGCAGGGAGGGGGCAGGTGGGGGGGGGAACCTGGGCTCAGCATCCCTTCAGCCAAGAGGCTCAGATTTCCCACTGATGTTGGAAGGGGGGGGCAGGGGGCTTCGGGCTCCCTGAAATGTCACCAAGGATGGAAGGGAAGGCCCCCCCCATCCGAAATGGGCGAAGGGCCGGCAGGAGAGGATCCTGGGGAGGGGAGGGTCTCTTGGGGCCCTTATGGCTGCCCACGCCACCTGCAACGGCCCCCACCTGAGGCGGAGAGGAGAGGGGGGGGGCTCAAGGACAAACGAAGGGGGGGGTGTCATGTTAACATGCAGGGCTCATTTTCTGGAGCTGACGGGGGGTGGGGGGGAAGCCAGGTGGAAGAGCTGGAATGCTGGTCAGGTAGCTCTGCGAAGCCTCCGCAAAGCCTTGGCTTGTGTGTGTGTGTGTGTGTGTGTGTGTGTGTGTGTGTGTGCGCACTGCTCTGAAATGGGGGGGGGAACTTTGGACGGTCGCTGGCTGAACTGTTGTAAGTCAAGGACCGTCTGAATTCCACTGGGCTGGATTGGCCCCCCGATTTTCCACCCTGTTGCAGAATGACGGCCTCTCCCCCCCCCCCCCGCCTGCAAGAGAGAGAGAGAGCGGGGCTCCCGCCCTCCCCCGGGAGACCCCTGAGATGCCCTGGGACCCTTCCCTCCTTTGCAATCCTCCTGCCCACGGGGGCTCTGGCCTCAGGGGCCTTGGGGGGGGGGTTTGCCCCTGAGTCCCTGCCCCTCATCTGGGCCGTGTCCTTCACCCTCAGGGACCCTCCCGGCAGCCGGCCTCCCCCGCTCTGCTTTGCGCCTGACGAAGAGGGGCCGGTCGTTGGACAGGAGCCCCCTGTGGGTCTGTTGACATTTGAGCGGCTGAGCCTCAGATCCGCTTAGCCCAGATTCTCCCGGCCTTTGAAGTCCCAGACGGTGGGAATCGTGTCACAGCCACGGGAAGCCAGACTCACAAGATGACAGAGCTGGCCCTGTTGGGGGACGTGAGCGGAATGGAGCGGCCGGATGGCCTCTGGGGGAGCCCCTGGGTGGGTGGAAGCCAACACGAAAGGAGCCTCGTGGAGGATGGGCTGAGGAGGGGGGGGGCTGGGAGGGGGCAGCTGCTTGGGTGCCTCCGTCTGGCCTTAGGGGAGCGGAGGGGACCTGAATGCCAGGTGGGCCCTTGCCCTGAGGACCCTCCAGCCCCCAGGAGCCCAGGGGCACCTAGACCAGCCCCAGCCAGGGGGCGTTGCACAGGGCTGGGGGGTCTCCCGTGCAGAAGGCAGAGCTCACAGCCCCCTCTGTGGATCGCCTTCCCTCCAGAAGCTGCGGGGGCTCCATCACTGGACCTCCCCAAGAAGAGGTTGGAGAAGCATTGGGCCTGGAGGGCACAGGGCAGGGCCTGGACGGCCTGGATTTTCGGCCGTTTTTCGCCCTCCGGACGCTTCCCTGAAGTTTGGGAATGGGACTTTCCTGAAGCCTGCAGAGAGCAAAAGAATGGACCGATGCGCACACTGGAAGTCCGGAGGCTTCAGTGAGGCCTGCAGGCACTGTGTTATGGGTGTGGGAACGCACGCGACCCCCACCACACTCCCGCCGCTTTTGGCACACCTGAACAAAATGATTAGCCATCCCTGGGCCGGGGGTTAGGGGGAGGAGTTGACAGAAGCCTCAAGGTGTCGGCTGAGGAATTCTGGGAGTTGAAGTTGTGACTCTCCTGCGACAGGGTCTCCTGCGTGAGCAGGGGGCTGGACTAAGTGACCCCCGAGGGCCGTTCCAACTCTGTGCCTCTCTCTTTCTCCCCCCCGCAGAATGATCCCTCCCACCAGTAAGGGCTTCTTGATGAAGGACCTGGCCGCCGGGCGGGACTACCACCTCTGCGTCTTGGCCGTCTACAACGACGGGGTGACTTCGCTGACGGTCACCCAGAGCCTGGGCTGCCTGCAGTTCAGCACCCTGCGGGACGGCCTGCAGTGCCACTCGCTCCACACCCAGTTCCTGGGGGGCACCATGATCATCATCGTGGGGGGCATCATCGTGGCCTCGGTGCTGGTCTTCATCATCATCCTCATGATCCGCTACAAGGTCTACAGCGGCGCCCAGGAGGAGCAGAAGGCGGCCAAAGTCAGCAACGTTTACTCCCAGACCAACGGCGGCCACCCGACCCAGCCACCCGCCGGGCTGCCCTGCTTGGGCTCCAGACACGAGGGGTGGGAGGCAGACAACGGCAGCCGGAGCAGGAGGGAGCGCAGCCTGGCGGCGCTAAGCAAGGACTGCGAGAAAGGCGGGCAGCCCCTTTCCTCTGAGAAGGGGGGGCTGGAGGAGGAGGAGGGGGTCTCGTCCCCCCGGAGGAGGAGGAGGTGGTCCCGGACGAGTCTCGACTGCCACCATGGTTGCCCCGCACCCCCAGAGGCCTCCAGAGCAGAAGAGGAAGGTAAAGTGAGGCAGGCTGCTCCTGAAATATGGCCAGTCCTCGACGTACGGCATGGCCATTTTAACTCACAAGGGCACTGGGAAAAAACCGACCTGCGCTGGTTTTTCTCACGACCGTTGCATCCTCCCAGCGTCAGGTGGTTTGGATTCAGGCACTTGGCGACTGGTTCATACTTATGACGGTTGCAGAGTCCCCTTTTGCGACCTTCTGCCAAGCAAAGCGAATGGAGAAGCCACTGAACGACTCTGTGACCAGCGGCAGGGATTCACCTAACAACGGTGTCCAGGAAGGTCGCAAAAGGGGGCCGAAGGAGCCAGGGTCTCACCGAACAACAACTGAGTTTGGGACTCAGTGGTGGCCGTACGTTGAGGACTGCCGGCGGAGGAAGGAGGGGCCGTGGCACCAAAGGTTGGGTGAGCAGATTTGCGGTTAGTTGCATTCGGCCCCTGGTGGAGGAATCCTTCCTCCCTGCAGCCTTTAGGTCAGCAACCAGAAGCCCCCGCCCAAATCTTGGCCCTGGGGCTTTCTGGCTCCTGTTTGGAGGCGCCAAGAGAAAAATATCTCAAGTATTGGGTGAATTGGCTCGTGAGAAGGGAGGGAGGAGCCTCCCAGAGGAGAGTTTCTGCCCCTTTAAGACTTGTGGACTTCAACTCCCAGAATTCCCCAGCCAGCTTTGCACAGGCCTTAAAGCAGTGTTTCTCAACCTTGGCCACTTGAAGATGTCCGGACTTCAACTCCCAGAATTCCCCAGCCAGCGAATGCTGGCTGGGGAATTCTGGGAGTTGAAGTCCGGACATCTTCAAGTGGCCAAGGTTGAGAAACACTGCCTTAAAGGTCGGCAATTGAGGCAGGGGGGTTTTCCTACCTTTGCTATGCTGCTTATCTGCCTCTTCCCCTCCCCACTTACTTTGTGCAGACCCCCCGTTAACCCTCCCAACGGAGGAGAGGAGGAGCGCCAACGAATGGACCGGCATCAAGATCTGAGCCCTGCCTGTCCGCCGTCGAAGAACGACCCCCCAACCGGAGCTGAGCCCCCTCAGGTAGGAGCCCCCTCTGCACCCTCCCTCCCTCCTCCAAGCACCCCACTGCCAGGAACTAGGGGACCAAAGCAGGAGGGGGGGTGAAGGGCAGCTGTGCTTTGCTGTGCTGCCCCCGGGGGGGAGGGGGGATTTCACCCAGGGCCCCAAAGCGCCTACGTTGACATTAGGGGTGGGGGGCTTGCATGCTTTTAGTGCCTGGGTCCTCCGAAACACTCAAAACAGGAAGACTTGGGTCACTCGGAGAGACGGCGCCTCCTTACAACGTCTTAAAGGCAGGTCGTGAATAGACACCAGTGGCGTTTAGGATGGAACAGAGCTGGGAGGGGCCTTGGAGGTCTTCTAGTCCAGCCCCTGTGATGCGGTGTGCCAGGTGAACCCAGAGCTCAGAAGGAAGAAGCTGAATTCTGCCCGTCTTTCTTGCAGGCTGAATCCGGAGTTGGCGCCATTCCTCGGCTGTGCCACAGCCCCCGCAGGAGACCCAGGCGCCCCCCCCTCAGCTCGCCTGCCTCTTCGGGGGGTGGGGTCTTTGGGGGGGGGTCTCACCTCGGCCTTACGGGCATCTTTCTCCTGGACTCTTCTTCAGGGCCCGTTTTCTACAAAGTCCTTCTGTTTTTCTAAGCCGCACCTGGGATTTTCTAATAAACGGAGGTGAAAATCGGGGAGGATGTTGGCGCCTGGTTTCTTTCGGGGGGGCATCATGGGCGGAGGGCAGGAAATGCAAGGAAAATCTTCTTGGGGAAACCCTGAAGCCCTGATGGTCGTTAGAGCCGAGGTAGGACAGTGGTTAGGGTGCAGTACTGCAGGCCACTTCAGCTGACTGTTATCTGCAGTTCAGCGGTTCAAATCTCACCAGCTCAGGGTTGACTCAGCCTTCCATCCTTCCGAGGTGGGTGAAATGAGGACCCGGATTGTCGTTGGGGGAGATATGCTGACTCTGTCAACCGCTTAGAGAGGGCTGAAAGCCCTATGAAGCGGTATATAAGTCTAACTGCTATTGCTATTGCTATTGTTTCCCTGCTCAGCTTAAGGGCTTTTGCCCCACAAATAAAACCAGCCCAGGTTTTATGGCTTGACTTATAACCAGTCAGTGAGTGAACCATTGCAACAGACCTCTCCAGATGCCGAGGACCCAGAAAGGGGGCAGAGAAGAGGGTCAGGGGACGAGGGCAGGTGGGGTCCTTGGTGGTCTCTGAGCTTGGTGGTTTTCTTGCAGACATTTCACGACCGAACTAGGGGACATCATCAGCGCCCTCAAGAGGGTTGGTTCTCAGTGCGCTACAGATGTCGCCAAGTTTGGTCATGAAATGTAAGAAAACAACCGAGTTCATAGACCACCAAGGACCCTTCATTTCTACCCCGAGCTATAAAAATTATTTTCCATTGGATCTAGGCCATGTTGAAGCTAACAAAGAGGAGAGCATCTTCCAGTCCTTGAAGGACTGCCACAGGGAAGACGGCATAGATTTATTCTCCATAGCACCGGAGCGCAGGGCAAGAAAAGAGTACGAAGGGGCCTTGGAGGTCTTCTAGTCCAACCCCCAGTTCAAGCAGGAGACCCTCTACCACACCGGATAAAAGATGATCCAGTTCGCCTCCAGTGATGGAGCAACCACAACTTCTGGTGGCAACTTCTGTTCCACTGGTCAATTGTCCAAACTGTAAGGAAATCTCTCCTTAGTCCCAGGTGGCTTCCCTCCTTGATGAGTTTCCACCCATTGCTTCTTGTCCTGCAGTGGTGGAAGCTCCTCAGAGGGAGACCCAACTTGGAGGCTGCACGGAGGAGCTTCCTGGTGATTGAGCAGGGGGAGAGCTGGCCTGCGGGAGTTGTGGGGCCTCCACTGCTGGAGGATTTCAGGGAAAGGTTCAGGGTGGTAGGAGGACTCCTGTCTTAGGCAGGGGGTGGGACTAGAACAGTGTTTCTCAACCTTGGCAACTTGAAGATGTCCGGACTTCAACTCCCAGAATTCCCCAGCCAGCATTCGCTGGCTGGGGAATTCTGGGAGTTGAAGTCCGGACATCTTCAAGTTGCCAAGGTTGAGAAACACTGGACTAGAAGACCTCCAGGGCCCCTTCCAGCCCTCGGAATCTATGGTTCTGCTAACCTTCGCGGCCTGCCTGCTATTCAGCTGCTCTCCACCCAGCGCTGCCCATTAGAATTCAGGTCGCTCTGCAGCAGCTGGCACAGACGGCTGGCATCTGGCCGGGAGGGCTGCTGGCCTCCTTTTGCAAATGGCATCTGGAGTTCAGCAGCCTCGGGCCCTGTTTGGGGGGGGGGGAGGAGCAGGGAGGGGCCGGTTTCCTGAAATGGTGGTGGGTGAGGCATGACCGCTGGATGCCACCCAGCTTTGCTGAGTAAGGAGCTGCCGGGGGGGGGGGAGGCACAGCTGTGCTGGCAGGAGGCACCCACGGCGACACGTGGGAAATGCGGCCTTTCTCCGGGGACCTTGCTGGGGTCTGCTGGGCGAGACCACCCGTCAACCAGCCTCCCCCGAGACTGGAGGGGAAGCGGCTGCGGGCGGCAGGGCAGGGCGTCCAAAAGGCAGGGAGGAAAGAGGCTTGTGCAGAAGGGCGAGGCCAGCCTCCAGTGCCTCCTGACCCTCAAACGGGGCACAGCTGGTCCTCGACTGACGACGACAATGGAGCCCCACATGTCTGTTGGCAAGCAAGACGGTTGCTAAGTGAGTTTCACCTCCTTTTACGACTCATCTTGCCAGGTGGCGCAGTGGTTAGAGTGCAGCACTGCAGGCTCCTTCAGCTGACTGCAGTTCGGCTGTTCAAATCTCACCGGCTCAGGGTTGACTCAGCCTTCCATCCTTCCGAGGTGGGTAAAATGAGGACCTGGATTGTTGTTGGGGGCAATATGCTGACTCTGTAAACCGCTTAGAGAGGGCCGAAAGCCCTATGAAGCGGTAGATAAGTCAAACTGCTATTGCTATCATCTATCTATCTATCTATCTATCTATCTATCTATCTATCTATCTCTATCTATCTATCTATCTATCTATCTATCTATCTATCTATCTATCTATCTATCTATCTATCTATCTATCTGAAATGAGGACCCAGACTGTGGGAGCGATATGCTGACTCTGTAAACCGCTTAGAGAGGGCTGAAAGCCCTATGAAGCGGTATATAAGTCTAACTGCTATTGCTATCTATCTATCATCTATCTATCTATCTATGTATCTATCTATCTATCTATCTATCTATCTATCTATCTATCTATCTATCATCATCTATCGGATTGTTGGGGGTGATATGCTGACTCTGTAAACTGCTTAGAGAGGGCTGAAAGCCCTATGAAGCGGTATATAAGTCTAACTGCTATTGCTATTGCTATACTTGCTAAGTGAATCACGGCAGTTGTTGAGCTATCAACACGGTGAGGCGAATGTGGCTTCCTTGCTACAGGGAACCATGTGATCCCTGGACACTGCAACCGTCCCAGGTGCCGGACATCCGAATTTGGACCATGGTGGTGGTGGTGGTGCTGCAAAGCGTGAAAAACGGTCCTAGGACACTTTTTTTCATTGTGATGTCAAATGGCCCCTTAAAAAACAGTCGTAAGTTGAGGACTGCCTGTATGGAGGGATGGTTGGTTCTTGGTAGACCCTGGAGGGTCAGAAGGTGTGGAGAACATCAAAGGGGCACTGAGGGTCACCAGGGAGGAGATGCTGCTGTGGGCAGAGCTCCCTCCTGTATGTCCGAGTCAGAATTTCCCAGCCTCGGCTACTTTTAAGATGGGTGGACTTCAATCCCCAGGATTCCCCAGCCAGGCGGTGGAATTCTGGGAGTTGAAGTCCACCCATCTTAAAAGTTTTGGGACAGAAGAAAACCAGATGCCTCGAAGGGAAGGAGCGTCTTCGAGCCCTCCCCTCTCATTCTGGAACAAATTCTAGGGACGGAACAGTCCGCAGGCTTCCCCAAGACACCCCAAAGGAAGCCGTTCTCTGGGGGAGGGGCCAGCTTCTTCCTTCACCTCCCCCCTCCAGCCCAGGGATCACCCCAGAAGCTTTGAGGGGTTGGTGGGAGTCTGGAATTGGCAAGGGAATCTCTCCAGGCTGCCGGAAATGCAGACAAGATGGAGAGGAGAAGTTGCTTCCTAGCACATGTGTGTGTCTGTCTGTCTGTCTGTCTGTCTGTCTGTGTGTGTGTGTGTGTGTGTGTGCGTGCATGCATCAGTTTAGCTGAGCTACATGGCATTTGCTCGGTTGCATCCTCTGCAAAATTGATAACGGGTTTAAATAAATCATCAGCCCTCTTGGAGAAACGGAGGGGAGAGCGTGACAGCAGACAGCCAAATGTGGGTGGGTGGGGGGTCTTTTACGTTTCTGGCAGGGAAGCCAGCAATGTTGAAGCAAGGGAGCTGTCTGTGCCCTTGGCAAAGCTGTTCGGGAGCTGGGTGGGTGAGTGGGCGGGTGGGGGGTCCCTCTCCCCACTGTGGGATGCGTTTTCCAGCAGAGAAAGGGCTGCTGAGGGAGCCTCCTCGGCTGCAATTATTCCTGCTGTGCTGAGGTTTCCCTCTGGCTTCCAAGCCTCTGCAAACGCAGGAGAAATTCAAATAGTAGAATGGGGTCCCAGTGCCAAGGGACCCCTCCCCAAACACCCTGCAGCTGCACTAATGTGGGCCTGTTGCCCCAGAGTGATTAGATCGCCCTCCCCCCATGAGCCGATAGAAAAATAAAATGAAAAATAAAATAAACCATAATAATTAAAAATAACAAATAAAAGTGGCGCCATCCCACCCCCTATCTGACAAAAAATAAAATAAAATAAAATAAAATAAATATTTTAAAACAAATATTAACAATTGAAAGTAACAAAGAGGTGGTTGCATCCGTATCCCTCTACCCAACCAAAACTAACAAATAAAAAAAATAAAGATGAATATTAATAATTAAAAGTAACAAATGAAGTGGCTGCATCTCATTTCCCCCATCTGACAAAAAATAAAAAAATGAAAATAAAAAATTAAATAAGAAATAGGAACATAAAAACATTTTTTAAAAATTAAAAACAAATAAAGGGGTTGCATCGCATTTCCAACAAAAATAAAAAAGTGAAATAAATAATATTAACAAAATCAAAGTATTAAAAATAAATAATAATTTAAAATAAATAATAATTAAAAATAAATAATAATTAAAAATAACAAATACATTAATTAAAACAAAACAAGTGGAAAGGAACTCAAAGGGCAGTCTGTGATGGACCCCTCTGCGTTTTTCGGCTCTCAGTGTTCTGTGTTTCTCTGTCTTTGCAGCTCTTTGATGGCTGGGGAATTCTGGGAGTTGAAGTCCACCTCTCTTAAAGTGGCCAAGCTTGAGAAATGCTGCTTTGGAATTAATTGGCCTTATGGAAACGTATTTGGATTCCTTCAAAACGGATCTTTGCAAATGAAAAAAGCCACCTTACCCTGGTTTAGAAAGGAGGAAGGTGACAGGATTTGAACTCAGGGCAATCGTTCCCCATAGAAAGAGATGTACAGCCTCTGCCAGAAAGCCTGGGGCTGTCAAAGGTTCCCCCCCCCCCCCGCTCACAAGCTCCTGGCTCCCTCCTGCTGCCCCCTCCCCCTCCCCCCTGCCATCAGCTCCTCTTCCCGAAGGGAGAGGAGGGGGGGGGAGAACAAGCCACAGAGCTGGGTGAGATGTGGATGCGGTTACCATGGCAACCCTGATAAAAATATGGGTGGAGGCGGCTGATGGTTTGGGGCCTGGGAGGGTGAAGAGGCCCACCCGGCTGTCTGTCAGGCAGTCACAAGACCCTTTGCTGCCCCACAGCTGCCTCCCCCCCCCCCCCGACCCAGGATGGCACAGCTGGTGGTTGGGCAATGGGGGGGGGGTTTGCCAGGAGGAAAGGAGGCGAGCTGGTGACCACAAAGCATAGCTGCCCTCTGCACATGTTCCAGAGCTTTTCCTTGTCTCAAAGGCTCCTCTTGTCTTCCCTCCATGGCTTCAAATTTGGGGTTCTGCGCCCCCCACAGCTAGAAGATCTGGTCCTCCCCACACATCCCCCCCCCAACCTCTGTCAACGGGGCCACTTTTGAAGGCCTTGCAAGGTGGACACGGGTCCTCCCCCTCCTCCTCCTCTTCCTCCTCCTGCAGATGGGGAGGGGGAGGTCAGGGATGGGGGAGGGGCTGGTTTCCCAGAAGGTGGGGGTGGGGTCGTTCTCAACCCCCAAGGACGCGGGGGGGGGGGGGCTGCAGTCCTTCCTGGAGATGGGAAGAAGAGGGAGAGCAGGTTGCCGTTGCCTAGCAACTGGAGGATCGCTAGGCAACCACATCCGCTTCCCTTTTGCTGGGGAGGTTTTGGCCAAGGCAACCGGAAGGGCTTTGGGGATGGCATGGAGTTGGGAAGGGCCTGGAGGGGGGCACCAGTGTCCACCCAGCTCCCCTGGCTTTTGCAGGCTAGGAGAGCTGCACCGGGTGAAGTTCTGCCTGTCAAAAGAAAATAGTTCCCCTCCTCCTCGTCTCCCACGTGGAAAGCCTGATGGGCATCTCCTGACTGGCACAACTCCTGGTTTTCAAGGGTGAAGGGGCTTCCTGGGCCACTTCAGCAGCAAAAGCTCCCCCCACTGCCCTTCGGGTGCCCGCGGGGTCTCTCCGCTTCTGGCAAAGCCCAGCAGGCCGGGCAGGGTGCCAGGCCAGCGGGATCCACGCGGCTCCTCCTTTGTACCAGGGGGGAGGTTGCCATGGCAGTTCTTGGGGGAACTGCACGCACAGAGAGGGGTTGGGGGGAGCCCAGCATGGATGCCAGGAAATGAAAGAGGCTGGAAATGCAGCAGGATCTTCCCTGGAGACCCCACTCGCTCGACCTTCCAAACCGAAGTTCTGGCTTTGGTTCTTGGTGGGGGGAAAGGTTGGAATCAGCTCTCTCCAAGGGAGGGAGGGAGGGGAGGAAGAGAAAGGGGGAAGGAAAGAAGGAGGAAAGGAAGGAGAGAAAGGGTGAAGGAAGGAAGGAGAAAGGGAGGAAGGAGAGAAAGAAAGAGAAAGGAAGAGAAGGGGGAAGAAAGGAAGGAAAGAAAGAAAAGCTAAGAGGAGGGAGGGAGGGAGGGGAGGAAGAGAAAGGGAGAAGGAAAGAAGGAGGAAAGGAAGGAGAGAAAGGGTGAAGGAAGGAAGGAGAAAGGGAGGAAGGAGAGAAGGGGAAGAAAGGAAGGAAATAAAAGCTAAGAGGAGGGAGGGAGGGAGGGAGGGAGGGAGGGAGGGAGGAAGGAAGGATCACCTGATAGCATATACTGTAAATTCAATACATAAATACAAATTTAATAAATAAATAAAGTGACACCCGTCTTAACGTCACCAAGATTAAGAAGCTGGGGAGTTAAAACAAAATTCTAGCTCAGCCTGGCCTCTTCCAGTGGGGCGTGGAAGGGGGGCAACTTGCAACCCTGGGCGAAGGGGGACAGGCAAGGATTCGAAGAGGCTACCAATCAAGGCTTCAGCGGAGCCCAGCCTGGCCATCACTTCCTGAAAATTAAGCCTTGATGCCCGGAAGCTGCCTGGGACCTGTGTCGGCATGTCAGCCGGCCCGGCCGATGAAGATGGATGATAGGGGATCTTAATTAGGAGGCCATCGATTCCAGCAGGCATGGAGAGGTTGCACGCCAAGGATTTCCAAGCGGCTCTCCGGATTGATTGGCGGCTGTCAGAAACTCTCTGTCCCAGGGGCCCCCCGGCCTGTCGCTTCTGATTTGGATCCGGCCCATCTGTGCGTTGCCTGCAGGGAGTCCAGGATGCCTGGCAGAGCGTCCTTTCCTGGTGCCCGTCTGCCCTTGGCATCTTTAAGGTGGTGGGCAGATTTAAAGCACAAGAAGCCTAAAGTGTTTTAACACAGGGGGCCCCAAACGTGACCTCTTTAGGACTTAAGGACTTCAACTCCCAGAATTCCCCAGCCAGCACCATTGCCAACCAGCCAACCTTGACCTCTTGCTAAGGTCCAGCTCCATTTGCAAACCCTCATCCCCCTCGTGAGCCCCGGTGAGAGATCCAGGGTCCAATCTAACCAATGCTTCCCTTCCTGGCTTGAACAGGAATTAATTCCCAGCTCAGATTTTGCAAAATAAATCTCATTTTCTCCCAGGGCCTCTATGGAAATGGGTCCCAGTGTGGGGGAGCCCTCTAGTGGTTCTGTGCAGGACTGCAACCAAGCACCAAGGGCTGTGTCAATCCCATGAAGGGAAGGAGGGCAGGTTGGGATGCCAGTTGCTGACCCTCTTCCTGTCGGTGTTTTCCAAGTGAGCGGCCTCGAGAGGTAGAGGCTGAAGCAAAGCCACCCAGGAAGCATAATAGAATCGGAATTCTTTCTTGGCCAAGTGTGACCGGACACACAAGGGATTTGTCTTTGGTGCAAAAGCTCTGTGCGCATAAAGAAAATACATCCATCAAGAATCATAAGATGCAGCACTTAGTGGTAGTCATAGATGCTAAATAAGCCATCAAATCATACTAGAAAACTAAATAAAGCCATATCAATTGTAAAGATAGAAGCAACAAGGTTGTAGTCCTAAGTGGGAGGAGATAGTTGGTAGGAAGGATGAGGAGAAGAATAGTAACACAGTCTTAGTAAACAGTTTGACAGTGTTGGAGGAATTAGTCAGAGCCGAGGTGGCCCAGTGGTTAGGGTGCAGCACTGCAGGCCACTTCAGCTGACTGCTATCTGCAGTTCAGCGGTTCAAATCTCACCGGCTCAAAGGTTGACTCAGCCTTCCATCCTTTCGAGGTGGGTAAAATGAGGACCCGGATTGTTGTTGGGGGCGATATGCTGACTCTGTAAACCGCTTAGGGAGGGCTGAAATCCCTATGAAGCGGTATATAAGTCTAACTGCTATTGCTATTAGTTGTGTAGCAGAGCGATGGCATTCAGGAAAAAAACTGTCCTTGTGTCTAGTTGTCTTGTTGCGCAGTGCCTGAGAGCCTCGTTTTGAGGGTAGGAGTTGAAACAATTTACGTCCAGGATGCGAGGGGTCTGTAGATATTTTCACAGCCCTCTTTTTGACTCGTGCAGTGTGCAGGTCCTCAACGGAGGGAAGGTTGGTAGCCATTGTTTTTTCTGCTCTGGAGGGTAAGAGAGAACCATACCTGATTCAGAGGCTGTTGGCTTCTCAACTTCTTTCCTTGTTTTGATATTTCTCATTCTGGGCGAGCCGAAGAAGTGATATCTCTCTATCGCAGCTATAGGCAGGAAAAGCCAAACGCTTGTTTTGATTTTAGTTTCCCTTCCCTTCCCCTCCTCTCCCCCTTTTTTTCTCTGCTTCCCCTCCACCTTTCTGCCTTTCTCTTCCCTTCCTTCTCCGTATTGACAAGCCAGGAGAAACGTACATTTCTAAGTTACTCCTTGTTCTCCTTTAGGCACTTGCCGTGTACCAGGAAGCCCTCCTGGAATAAGTCTCCGTCCTGTGAAAAATCACACACAACTCTACACATGTTTACAAGGAAGAGGCCGGCTCTTTCCGATCTTTTCAGGCTTCTCCTGAGCCGGTCCCAGGTGATTTCCCCCCCCCTCCGCCCTTCCTCCCTCGCACAAGGTGGGCAGGAGATGGCGGCCGATGAAGCCGGAGTTTTCCAAATCCAAAGGCAGCGGAATTGTTCCCTTCTGCCAGCCAGGCAGTTGCCACTTGATTTTCACCCCTGCTGCCAGGCAGGAAGCCCTCTACCCTGAAACCTGCTCCTCCCCCCCCCACTTTAGCAAGAAGCAGCCCCCCCTTCTGCAAGGACAGGCCTCGCTTCTTCTTAGCAGACACATCTTGGCGGAGGCTTCTAAGCCCCGCTGTGTCCAGATGGCCAAGGAATTCGGCCGCAGGAAAGCACCATTCCGGGCTTTTATTGGGTTGTAAATTAGATTTTGGGAGTGGGGGGGGGGAGGCAAATTCTGGAATCCGGGCGGCTGAGAAGTGGCTGCTGTTGCCAGCTGGGCGTCTCCTGGAGTGGCATCTTTCAGGCAGGCCAAGATTAGATTAGATTAGATTTGTTTTATTTGTATGCCGCCCTTTTCCGGGAGGGTCTCAGGGCGGCGAACAACTCAAAGGGGGGAAGGGAACATAGAACACAATACAAGCAGTTAAAATAACCAAGAATCACACAACCACACAGGTCGAGAGGGGAAGGGAACTCATCACCCCCAGGCCTGCCGGCACAGCCAGGTTTTGACGGCTTTCTGGAAGGCCTGGAGAGAGGTGAGGGTCCGGATCCCTGCGGGGAGTTCGTTCCAAAGGGCCGGAGCTGCCACAGAGAAGGCCCTGCCCCGGGTAGTAGCCAGGTGGCATTGGCTGGTAGATGGCACCCGGAGGAGGCTGACCCTGTGCGATCTAATGGGTCTGTGGGAGGTAATTGGCAGCAGGCGGTCTCTCAAGTACCCAGGTCCAATACCATGAAGGGCTTTATAAGTTAGGACTAGCACCTTGAAGCGTATCCGAAGACTAATAGGCAGCCAGTACAGCTCGTGGAGGATAGGTGTAACGTGGGTGAACCGAGGTGCACCCACAATCGCTCGCGCGGCTGCATTCTGGACGAGTTGAAGTCTCCGCATACTCTTCAAGGGCTGCCCCATGTAGAGCGCATTGCAGTAGTCCAGGGGGCCATTAAAGCCTCCTTTGAAATAAATTAATCAGAATTAGATCTGGGCTCCCAGGACTTTTGTTCCCAGAAGAGTTCGGTCTCCCTGGGGGCCTCTCCGGATTCTTTTTCTTTTTCTCCCAGAAAAGCCTCCGGGAAGGAGAGGAAAAGCGGGGGGGGGGAATAAACCGCCCCCAGGGGTTGCATTGAGGGGACGGATCCTGCAGCAGCTCAGGCTTGAGGAAAGGGGCAGCTGTGGAGGGCTTACAGGGTGGAGGGCGGGGAACAAGGGAAGCTTTTCCATTTTATGGATGTTGGAAACGCTAAGCACAAAATACGCCCAGTCCTCAACATACAACTGTCCATTTAGCGACCGTTCAAAGGGACAACAGCGGTGAAATGAATGACTTATGACCGCTTTTCACACTTTTCACACATTTTGATGCCCTTTCTTCCCACAGTTGTTAAGTGAATCATTGCAGTTCTTTAGTAACACGGTCGTACCATTGCAGCATCCTCATGCTCGCGTGATCAATTCAGACACTTGGCAACTGGTTCATAGTTATGACCGTCGCAGCAACATGGGGTCATGCGATCCTCTATTATGACAAGCAAAATCAAAGCAGGAAACCAGATTCGCTTAACGACCGTGTTACTAAAGAACTGCAATGATTCACTTAACAACTGTGGGAAGAAAGGGCATTAAAATGAGGCAAACTCGCTTAGCAAACCGTCTCACTTAGCAACAGAAGTTTTGGGGCTCAGTTGTGGTCATAAGTCGAGGACTGCCTGTCGTTCAAAAGAACGTCTTTAAGGCTGAGTTTGCAGTTTGCAACACTTCCTTAGGATGACTTTTGTTTAAAACAATGTTTTTCAACGTTTGGCCACTTTTAAGGTCAGTGGACTTCAATTCAATTCAAGCAAACCTGGCTGGGGAGTTCTGGGAGTTGAAGTCCATCCTTCTTCAGGTCACCAAATTTGAAAAAACCCTGCTTTAAAAGCTACAATAAGAGACGGAGTGTTGAAGCCGCCGGAGAAGCAAAAGTCTTCTCAAAAAATATGCCCGATACATTTTGAGGCCCCCCTTGGCTGCCTCTTTTATCATGAAAAAAAGCTAAATTGCTCCCTAAAATCGCCTCTGGGACGGACCAAGATCCATAATTAAAAATGCCTGCGCAGCAAATTCATTTCGAAAAAGTGCCTTCAAGGCAAACATAAAAATAAATAAAACATATGACCGTAAATATGCAATTCGGCAAATCAATACGAGCTATGTAGAGATATTAAAAAAAGGTCAAAACCAGCGGAAAGCGGGACTGCTTTTCTATAGCCCCCCCACCCACAATTCAGGAGAGCTGTGGAGTCCCAGGCGCTTCTCAGGGCTTGCCGCTAGGCGGCGCTGTTGGTCAAGGCATGTCAACAGACCAAAGAGATGCGTCTTTAATTGTCTGGGCGTCCACAAGGATGGGCATATCGAGAAAGGAATAGAATAGGATGAAGGAGCCGGAAGGGACCCTGGAGGTCTTCCAGTCCAGCCCCCTTGCTCAAACAGGAGACCCAGGACCATTACAGACAAGTGGCTGTCCAGTCTCTTCTGGAAAACCTCCATTAACTTCTGGAGGCAACTTCTGTCCCACTGGTTGATTGTCCTCCCTGTCAGGAAATTCTGCCTTAGTTCTAGGTTGCTTCTCTCCTCGATTAGTTTCCACCCATTGCTTCTTGTTCTGCCCTCAGGTGCTTTGGAGAATAATTTCACACACACCCTCTTCTTTGGGTAGACTAAAAGCATCTCCTGCCCACCGCATGCCAGGGTGCCCACTGATATGAGCCAAGGTGGCGCAGTGGTTAGGGTGCAGTTATCTGACTGCTATCTGCAGTTCAGCAGTTCAAATCTCACCGGCTCAGGGTTGACTCAGCCTTCCATCCTTCCGAGGTGGGTGAAATGAGGATCCAGACTGTGGGGGCGATATGCTGACTCTGTAAACCGCTTAGAGAGGGCTGAAAGCCCTATGAAGCGGTATATAAGTCTAACTGCTATTCCTATTGCTATATGCAGGGGCAATAATGGTGGAGTCTGGAAGTTGCCATGGGTGGACTCCTCCGCCCTGTGCCATTCTGGAGAACGTGCCGTCCAATATCCTTTTGAAAACCTTAGTTCTAGTCTGCTTCTCTCCTTGATTAGTTTCCACCCGTTGCTTCTTGTTCTGCCCACGGGTGCTTTGGAGGATAGCTTGACTCCCTCTTCTTTGGGGCAGCTCCTCAAATACTGGAACAATGGTGTCATGTCTCCCCTGGTCCTTCTTTTCATTAGACTACGAAACATACACCGTTCCTGCAACCGTTCTTTGTACGTTTTCACGCCCCCTAATCGTCCTTGTGGGTTTTCTCTGCACCCTTCCTAGGGCCTCAACGTTTTGTTTGCGGCTGGCGTTGCCCCTTTGTGCCCTGGCCACTGCTGGACCGGGGTGGGGGCTAGCTAGCTGGCTCCCTCTCTGCCCATCTTCTGCCCTGCCAGGTTAGGAAAACGCCCGGGCTCTTCCACTCGCTGCGTGCCCAAGGTTACCATAGCAATACGGCTTCCTTTCAAGACTCCAGAGGGGAGCTGATGGCTCGTAGGGCAGCCTGGCACGCACACCTGCAGCCCCCTGGCAGCTCCCTGCCTTTCAGGCCCTCCCAAGGAAGCCAGGAACCAGAGGTGGCCCCTTCCTCTCCTTTGGCAGATATCACAAAGAGGGAAGGTCTTGGGTGGGTGGGAGGGGGGTTGGGGGGAGAAGGAAAGGCGCCTTCTCATTTTCACCTGACCTGACTAATAGCTGCACTTAGAGAGGAAAACCTGACACACTCGATGAGTGCCAGGCCTCATCGAGACAAGAAAATAAGCTGTAATAATTTGTAAATTACAGGGTTTCAGAGTCTGGGCTAGAAAAAGCTCCTCGGATTTAATTTTCATTCTCTTTTCCTTTTTTTGAAAAAAATAGCGTGACTCGGCACACCTCTCAGGGCTGGGCCGTGGCTGCAGGGGGTCGAGGGGTACCTGGGCTCAGGCTGGTTTCCACCCCCCCACCCCAAGAACTCCTGGATTTTGGAAAGGGGGGGAGATTTTCTGGGCTTCTCCTGGGTTTTACAGTCTTGCTGGGGCTCCTTACCCAAGCCTGGGATGGGCCCTAAATCTGATTTTGTTTTTCTCTGCAATGGCATTTCATTAAACATTACCTGCTCCCCAGGTGTGTCTTTCGATGCTTTCCACCCCCATCATCCCATACGGAATTGGGTAGCAGCTTTGGTGCTCGCTGGGGGCCACAGTTTTCGCTCTGGGCTGGGCACTAGATGGCTTTGCCATGGCATTCTGCACCCTCCGTGATGATGGTATCCAGTCTGGGAGCTGCTAAGACCCCCCCCCCGCAAGAGGTCTCTCCCCCCCCCCCGGCTTTCCACTCGCAGAGAGCCCAGGCCAAGGTGGTCTGCTCTCGCCAACCGATGTTTCCAGAAAATCCCCCCAAAGGACGAATTGGCCTCTCTCTGCCAAAGGTGGCACTTCCAAGTGTTTTTAAGACTGGGGGGGGGGGGAATGGAGGCTGACCCCGTGGGCTCTCCTTGAAGGGGGCTTAGAGAGCGGGAGGCCAGCCCCCAACCTCTCTAGCTCACCCCAAGGTTCCCCAGGTGAGTTGGGTGTACCCATCCTGGCTGGGGCTGATGGGAACTGCAATCCGGACATGGCGTCTGGAAAGCAAGGGGCTCCGGGGGTGCGGGAGGGGAACGGAGAGCGGGGGGGGGGCAGAACCGAAGGAGGCAGCCTCAGCACAAGGGCTCCTTGGCCACCTTAGGAGGCAGGAAGAGAATGCAAACCAGGGACCGGTGGCCCCCAAACATTTATGCAGATAAAATCTCGGGGGGACCAGGGCCAGCCGCCCTCGATGCACCCAGCCCAGACACCTTCCTGGCTGGGAAGAATGAATCCAAGGCTCCCCTCTGCTGCAGATGCGCTCAAGCTGAGCATGATGCAAAGGCATTTTTTTTAAATAAAGGTCTTCCTGGAATCATCAGTAACAAATGGGAAATTCTGTTTTTCTGCCCTGGAGGAACTGTGGGGGGGGGCTCATGGGGACACCCCTTTCCCAGCCTCCCCCCAACGCCTGCATGTGAGGAGCCCCCCACCCCCCAGCTGCCTGCGTGTTTCCAGCTGCCGGAGAGGCACAGAGCATGTGGCGTGTTGCGCATTGCCTGCAAATTGATTGACTTTGTTCTTCTAAGTGTCACTCCTCCTCCTCCCTCCCTCCCTCCTTCCTTCCTTCCTTGTTTTTCATCCTCCTTCCCGAGATCATCAGCCGAGTCGAAATGGAGAGCTGTTCAGGCAGGGGATCATTTGCCATAAATCCTGAAACACCCCCACCCCCACCCCGGAAGGTTCCGGAGAACAGGAGGTGGGTGGGGATGGCGAGTTTGGAAGTTGGATGATCGCTCAGCCCAGGCAGGGTCTCTCGGGAGACCTTCAGCATTCATTCATTCATTCATTTATTAAATTTATAGGCCACCCAATCCTGGGGGTCTCCGGGCGGCTTACAACGAAGGAAGAAAAAAGAAAGCAAAATAAATAAAGAAATAATTAAAAATTCACAACACACATACACTCTGATCGGGGGCTGGATCTTAGCACTAAGGTCAACAGCCCCAGGCCTGCCGGAACAGCCAAGTTTTAACAGCTTTCCTGAAGGCCATGAGAGTGGGTGAGGTCCGGAGCCCATAAGCACGAGTGGATGATGGGACAGGAGGTTCTCCTGGCTCAGGGTGGACTTGGCCAAAGAGACCCCCGGAGCAATGGAGCTTCCTAAAGCATCTGGAAGAAGAAGAGTTGGCCTTGGCCAAGGCGATCGGAGGAGACACCTAGAGCCAAAGGGTCCTTTTGAAAAGGCAAGCGGAGTTTCGGGGTGTTTTCTTTGAAAACACTTTCGCTTCTCACCCGAGAAGTTTCTTCTGTAGCTTTTGCGAAAGGTTTTCAAAGGAAACCCTCAGGAAGAATAACGGAATCCTTGAGTTGGAGGGGCCTTGGAGGTCTTCTAGTCCAACCTTACACTCAGGCAGGAAGCCCTGCACCATTATCTTCTTCAAAGAGAGGAAAGAGGGAAGGAAGGAGAGAAGGAGAGAAGAAAGGAGGGAAGGAAGGAGGGAATGTAGGAGAGAAGGAAGGGGGGAAGGAAGGAAGGAGGGAAGGAGAGAAGGAGGGAAGGGGAAGGAGGGAGGGAAGGAAGGGAAGTAGGAGAGAAGAAAGGAGGGAAGGAAGGAGGGAATGTAGGAGAGAAAGAAGGGGGGAAGGAAGGAAGGAGGGAAGGAAGGAGGGAAGGAGAGAAGGAGGGAAGGGGAAGGAGGGAGGGAAGGAAGGGATGTAGGAGAGAAGAAACGAGGGAAGGAAAGAGGGAGGGAGGGAAGAAGAAGTAGGACCGTTGTAAGATAAGATGGATCTATGGGATGATAAAAAAGCAATCTTCAAGTATATTGTCAACTGTAGGGAAAAATTGTTATAAATACATATTATTAATAATAGTTATGAGATCATATAATTGTGAATGTATATATGAAATTGATAAAATAAAATAAAATAAAATAAAATTTAAAAAAATGAATATCTTCTTCAAAGAGATTGGAGAACGATCTCAGCCTCTCCTCCAGTGATGGGGCTCCCACAGTTTCTGGAGGAGGGAAACCGTTCCATTGATTGATTGTTCTCACAATGAAAGAAATGTCTCCTGAATTCCAGGCTGTTTCCTCTCCTGCCTTCAGATGCTTTGGAGAATAGATTGGCCCCCACTTCCTTGTGGCAGACCCCCCCCCAAATACCGGAAGAGGGCTATCATGTCACCCCTCATTTGCCTCCTGGAGAAAGCGCCTTCGGGGGAACCGTGATTGAGAACCTCCACAGACACCAAGTGGACAGAATGTCTCAAGCTTCAAGACCTGTGGAGGTCAACTCTTAAGTAATTCCCTGGGTTGCGTCTCAGGGGGCAGCATGGGGGGCACTCTGCACATGCTCCGAGACCCTGGGCCTTAGCGGATTCCAGGCCTTCACCCCCTCCCTCCACCCCAAGGAACCAAGGTGCCAACAACGAAGGCCCAGAAGTGGCAAAGTGAAGCAACAGTAATGATAATAATAATAATCGTGGTAATAATTACAATAACAAACTTGCTGGTATAAGTTAATTACTGCACGGGGTCATTAGCATAATAATGAGCCTTTTGCCATAACGAGCTAATTGCTCTAACAAGGGACTCTTTCTGCCTGATCATCAGCATAACAATAAGCAAATTGCCACCACCAGGAGCTCATTATGGGGCTTCATTAGCATACCAATTAGCTCATTTGAATGCCAAAGTGCAAGTGGCTCCTTGGAGGGCCCACCCCGCCCTGCAATCCGAGGGAGCCTCTGGTGGGGCCACTCCTGGGGAGCCCCTGGAGATCGGGGAGCCTCTCCTGGAGGCCCCCCCCAGAGGAGAGGTGATGATTAGCCCTCCCTAAAACACCTCTCCTGGGGGACTGGATGACAGGGGACGGGGGGGGGGGGGGACGGTACTTGAAGCTGGCTGTAAGCAAAGGTGAAGCTGGGGGGGGGGTGTCAGAATCCCACCCTTGAAGGAGGAAGGTGCTTCGTCCTTCAGTTGCGGAAACTCCAGAACCTTCTTGCTGTTCTGTGCCTGCCTGCTTCCTTCCAGTCCTGCCTCGCAGGGTTCTCTGTTGGATTCCCCCCCCCCTGCCGCCTCTCGTCTTTGAAAGGCCTCTGGCTGCAGATGGGCTCCTTGTTCCTTTGTTCGTTTCTCTGGTGTTTCTTCGCATCTCCCCTTTATTAGGTCTGCAAATACCTCAAGGTAGTGATATATCCAACATACCTTCCTCCTCCTATTCCCCCCCCCTCAAGAACCCCATCAGGAGGGGTGGGCTGAGAGAGAGAGGGGAGGGAGGGAGGGAGGGGCCCATCTCACCCTCTCCTTCTGTGCAGCGAGTGTGACAACTGTGAGCTTGCAAAGAAGCCCCCCTCCACCCCCTCCCCTCCCAGACTGGCCACTACTGGTGAGCAAAACAGAAGGGAGGAAATTCCCTCTCGCATCCCCCCCCCACCAAGAGGGATGCAGCAAAACCTTTGTAGGTTCAGCCGGGGTCTCTTCAACCCTGAGTAAGCCTCTGTGGGAGGAGACCCCTTAAAAGGGTGAAGCCCCTCCCCTCCGGCTGTCGGCATCCCCCTTTTCTCTAAGGATGGATGCCTCCTGCAGTGCCCTCCCCTCCCTCCTCTGCTCTCCGGGGGTCCCTGGATGGAGAGGGGGGGGCCACTTGGCGGGAGAAGCTGCAGAGCCAGCAGGAAGAACCGTTTTCCAGAGAGTAATTAGCAGTGCCCAAACAGACACCAGCAATGCGGGAGGAGAGAGAGAGGCAACCAGCCGGCCCAGCTGGGCAGAGGGAGGGACTCACAGCGCCCAGTTCGGCCATTGAAAGGGGGGCTCCGCTCTCCGGTTCTCTGTACAGGCAGTCCTCGACTTACAGCCGTTCATTTAGGGATGGTTCAAAGTTACAACGGCACTGGAAAAAAATGACTTAAGACCGCGTTTCACACTTAACGACTGTTGCAGCATCCCCACGGTCACCATTTGCGACCTTCCCAGCCGGCTTCCTACAAGCAAAATCAAGGGTGGGGTGGGTGGGGGAGAAGCCGGATTCGCTTAACAACAAGTGTGATTCACTTAATGACTGCAGGGATTTGCTTAACAGCCGTGGCAAAAAAAAAATTGTAAAATTCGGGCAAAGCTCCCTCAACCACCGCCTTGCTTAACGACCGAAATGTCGCGCTGCAAAGGCTTAATATCTAAATAGCCAGCTCCTTTCTATGGCCTGTTTACTGCGCTCTGAGCAACCTGCAAGGGGGAGTTTTAAAATCAAGGATTCTGGGGAGAAGCAGAGATTCGGTCACTTGTGGCTCCTCTGGTTTTAATAATCAGGGAGCCTCGTTTCCAGCTGCAGGGCTGCGTCTTGAAGATCCCGGGACCCCAGAATTGCGGAAGAGCTCTGCAAAACGCCCACCAGGCCGAAGAGGCATCGCAAGGAGACCCCCTCTGTTTCTCTTCACCCTCCTCCCTGCGGACAGCTGGGTCAGCAACACCAAGGCAGCCTGGATCTGATGGGGGGCTGGGGGGAGTAATTACGCCTGGACATTGATGGATGGATGGACGGCCTCCACAAATATCCCTCCCATGTACGGGATGTGCAAATAAAGGTTATCTTGTACGTATCCACAATCAGTTAGCACCCTTATTTCAAGTGCTTAGACCAGAGATTCCCAACCTTGGCTGCTCTGCGATGGGCGGACTTCTACTCCCAGAATTCCCCAGCCAGCAGAGCTAGTCCAGCCATCATAAAGCAGCCAAGGTTGGGGAACACTGAGATAGGTCGGTAGGTAGGTAGAGAGAAAGAGAGAGAGAGAGAGAGAGAGAGAGAGAGAGAGAGAGAGAGGAGAGAGAGAGAGAGAGAGAGAAAGAGAGAGAGAGATGATAGATGATAAATATAGAGAGATGATAGAGAGATGATAGAGAGATCATAGATGGATGTGGAGAGACAGACAGACAGACAGGAGAGAGAGAGAGATCAGTGTTTCTCAACCTTGGCAACTAAGATGGATAGACTTCAACTCCCAGAATTCCCCAGCCAGCCAGCCAGCCAGCCATGGGGAATTCTGGGAAGTCCACCATCGTAGAGTAGCCAAGGTTGAGAAATATTGGTTCAGACTATTCAAACCTTATCATTTGGCTACATTCAAATTAAAACATTTTCCACTTTTTTCTGCAGCCACACTGGCAACCCCCATCTGGTGGCCCCTCCCTCCAAGCTGCCCGCTCCCCTCCAGCCCTCCCTCCGTCTCAGATTCCCCCTGGAGCCCCCCCCAGCCCCCCCCTCAGGAAGAAGCAGAATGAGAGGGCTGCAGGTCACACACAAAAGATTTAATCACCTCCGAAAAGCAGCCTCACTCTGTGATGGAGGGAGGGGGTGCTGGGAAAAACGGGGAGGGGTAGACAAGGGGGGGGGGAAACAGGAATGGGGAGGGGTCGCCAGTATAGATTGTTGATGAAAAACTAATGTTCAATAGTTGGAGAATTGGGCCTTGAGAAACCTCGGGGGTTCCTATGGGGAGGCAGGGATGACGGGGTGAAATGGGGAGGGGAGGGGGGGATCAAAGGGAATCGGGGGGGGGGAGGCAGGAAGGGGGTCTTGTGCTGGGAAACACTTGGGGGATTCAGAGGGGGGGAAGGTCCACTTGAAAGGATGGAGGGGAGGATGGGGGGAACCAGGATTATCCATATTTTTTGGGGGGAGCAATGAAGGGACCCTTGTAGAGTTCTAGGGCTGCAGAGTTTGGGGAAAGGGGGAGGGGTCCACAAGAGGAAACCAGGACGGGGGGGGGGGGAGGGTCCGAGAATTCAAATGACTTTTCTGATAATGACACACCGAACACGTATCTTTTTTCTTTGATCTAGACCAGCCAGATACAATAAATAGATTTCACCGCCAGGTCCTGGGCAGGGCATAGGGGCGACCCCCCCTCCTCCTCCTCCCCCTCCAGCCCCCTTAATGCCCCCCTGCTTTGTGCTCTTTTTCCTCTGGATCTAGGCTTAGCGTCGCCTTTTTCCTTGGAACAGTGATTAATGCATCCAGAGAAACCTTCGCCTCTTCTGTGCTATGCGCCTCTCCTTGGCTCCCCTCCCCCCCCCAGCCCTTCCCACTGGGCACTGCAACCCCTCCGCCCCCTCCTTCCCCACCTCC
>NW_028261393.1:847800-879064 GCF_051295495.1 Thamnophis sirtalis
CCTGTGCGAGCGCTATAAAAGATCTAAATTTGGCATCGGAGGGAAGCCAAGTGCTTCGCCCTCACCTGTCCTGGGCTGGGTTTGCAAGTCCGGGCAAGACTTTGGAGGCTTTGGGGGGGGGGGTCGCCCAAGGGCCCCCCTCCCCAGACCATTCCTGGCTTCTTGGCTACTCAGGCAGGAGATCATTCGTTGCTTGCCAACAAGTCATAAAGACTAGCAACTTGATTTCTGGTGCAGTTGTTGAAAGCGCCCGTGAACTGGGTTAGAACATAGAACCAGAGGGCTGGAAGGAACCCTGGAGGTCTTCTAGTCCAACCCCTTCCCAGCCAATTCCGGAAAGGGGGCTTGCACGGTGCAGCTCAAACAGGCCCAGAGTCGTGGGGTGAGCAGCCTCTCCCCGTGGCTCTTCCGGTTGCAGCACGGCGGTAGTTTGGCAAAGCCCGTCCTTGGCAGCCGTCCCTCCAGTGCGGGCCGAGGGATTCCATCACCCAGCCCGGCCTCCGGTGAAGTCATCGAAACCGCTTGGGAGGGTTGAAGGAAAGGGCACCAAGAGGTGCCACTTCTCGGCAGCAGAGCCGTCTCAGGGGAAAGCCAGCCAGCCAGCCAGCCCCTCCCTTCCAGAGGCCGTTTGGATCGGATCAGAGCCTTCTGGCGTTTTCTGCGGCTTGTGGTTTTATGGCGATGTTTTCATTTTATGTGGGTTTTATTTCCACCGTGGAGGGTGGAGGTTTAAGCTGCTCTCCCCCCCCCCAATTGAGTTAAGTGCTGAGAGCCTGATTGAAACGGGAGGGAAATGTAATAAATAAATAAACGCTACATGGGAGACCACCGGACCCCGACCGGAATTCCAGAATCTCCAGGGATTTGTTGCAAATGGTGGATGATTCTCCCAAAGGGATTTCTGGCTGCCTGTGGGACACAAAGGCCCCAATCCTGAAGTGGGCAGAGACTGATGGGGGGGGTGTTCTGTGCTTCCCCCAAGACCTTCCCAGGGATATTCCCCCCCCCCGTTGCTGTGCCCCCTGCCCGTCTTCAGTGAGGAAGCTACTCACAAGGCCGGCAGTGCTGCCTTCCATCACAGGACTGGCGGCCCCCAGGGGCCCCCAGAGGGGGTCTCCCAGTGCCCCCCCCCCGTCAGAAGCGCAGGTCCTTGACTTGCAACTGTAAGGGAGCTGGTCATTACGATCATGATGGTCATTAAGCAGGCTGCTGCAGTTGTAAAGTGAATCTGCGGTCGTTAAGTGAACCTGTTCTTTGCTATGGGGTATTTTGTCCAAAAACCGTCAGTAAGCGCTGGTTTCAGGTGGCCGTGGGGCGTGGCAGAGGGCCATAAATGCACCCAGATGAGGGGGGGGAGGGAGGAGCTGGGTGTCATAACTTCAGTACTGTTGTAACTTTGGAAACTTTTGGGTGGGGGTCCCTTTGCCAGGCAGGTTGAGTTCACACAATCTCTGCCAGGAATTGAAGCCTGATGGGAGACCCCTGCATGCCTTTTGGCAGGTGGGGGGGGGTCTGTAGCTCCATCTGTGCCGGGGAGGGGCAGCTGGAGGATCTGGGACCCCCCAAAGTCTCCCACGTCCCTTCTGGGGTCTGCAGAGGAGCCCCTGGAGTTGGCAGGGTGGGCTTCCATGGGGTGGGGGGAGGAGGGGTTGCAGCTCACCTGCCTGCCAGCCTCAAACACCCCCCCCCCATTTGGGGGCGGCTGCTGTTAACAAGGCTGCTGCCTCTTCTCTCCCATTTGACAGGCGGGGGGGGGGTCTGTCCACGGCTGCCGAGAGGGGAGTTCCTGGGAGGTGCAGAATTCAATTTATATGCAAATGCGCCTGCCAAAAATTAAAAAAAATAAAGAATTAGTAGGGTTGGAATGTAAAGAGGCAGAACAGGTGTGGGCTGGGATGGGGAGGAGGGATGGGGGGGGGGAATGGTGGCCTTCCTCAGCTGGTTGTCTGAAATCCCCCCCATGGGGGTCCTTGGAGCAGAACAAGAGAGGCCCCCACGTGGGGCTGAGCAAAGCGCCGGTTTCTTCTTCTGCACTGTTACTGTCTTCGGATAAATTACGATTTGCCTAACTCTGGTTTATCGACTTTTGCCAAGCCAGAGAGGATCTGGCGGGAGAAACGCCAGTCGTGGGAACCTGGCTTCCTGAAGACCCCGAATGGCCAGGGCCTTTTTCCATTGACCCTGGGGGAGGGGGGGCTCCTTCTGCTTGCCTCCTTTAGCGGCATCTGCCCAGCGTTGCATCTAGAGGACTGCCCCCCCCTCAAATCAGGGAGATGCTTTTCTCTCCTCTTTTAAAAATCTCATGAGCCAAAATGAGCAGCTGAGCCATTTTGCAGGCTCAAAGGGGGGTCTCTCACCTGGGCATAAGCGAGGGGGGTTGGTGGGGAGGGGGAGGGAGGGACTGCCCCCCCTCTAGTGCTTTTCCTTTCAGTTTCCTTCTGTGAGTCGCTTTCACCTTCATTGATTTTTCTGCCTTTCCGTGACACTTTTGCTTTAAGCGCTGTTTTTAAAACATGGAAATGGAATGAATGAATACAAATGAGGCTGTGGCCTCCTCTGAAAAGGGGGGGTGGGCGATTAAGCTGGCCGCAGCTTCTCCTTGGTAGGAAGGCAGGGGGAAGGGGCCGCCTCTGACGCACCGGCTTGGTGGGGGGCGGCAGCAGGGATGAGAAATGGCAGGGCAGCCGCACCTGTTGGGGGGCATCCAAGGCCCCTGGCACCAGCCTATCATGGGGTGGGGGGGTGGGCAGACCCTTGTTTTCCCCCCTCCCCAACCTACAGCCAGGAGCTGTGCCCACAGGCGAGCCCCTGACCCCCCCCCGCCCGATTCCAGTGTCAAAACCAGCCCACCCTCCCCTGACTCCCCCATCACTGCCAGCATCCGAAATGGTGCCCTTTGGCTGTGTTTCCGAGGAATTTGGGCGCTTATTAGTTTTCATCAGCTTCGCCGAAGTCTATTAAAATCCAATTACACAGCCAGAAGCACAAGGCTGAGGACTCCCGGTTCTCCCCCCACCCCCAGAAGGAAAGGCAGGTGGAGGAAGCCGCTTCGGCCCCACTGAGCCTCTCCTTGCCCTCAATCCCTTTAGGGGGCTGGAGGGAGACCAGATCTGGGGGTCCCCTCTGCATAGCGCCAGGCCCAGGAATGAGAAATCCTCGGGGAAGGGTCAGGCAGTTGCCCCCCCCCCCCCCGCCTTGAGGAGATGCAGCCAGAGGAGAGAGCTTGAGACTTGGCTGCTGTTGAGGGCACAGCTATTAAAGGGGAGGGGAGGCCTTGAGCCCCCCCCCCCCCCAGGGCTGTCGTCCAAATGCCTCTGGCATCTTCAGGCATCTTCAGATCTGTCAGCGAAGGCGGCAGGCAAGGAGGCCGCCATCTGCAAGGAGCTTCACTCCGGCTTCAGGTTTAGGGCCAAAAAGGGGATCCCACGGTGGGCACACAGTTGCCATGTCTTTCGGGATGCCTCGGAGCAGGGGGAAGGCAATAAATCTTTCCCCAGGGGTCACCTGGCAAACTCTGAATGTTGTGGAGGGCAACACATCTGTGGAGGGGTGCAGGGATGCACGGACCCCCCCACATATGTAAATTGGGGGGAAATAGCAAGGCAGGTGGGGGGTGGAGGGAGAAAACGCCCACCCCTCTATTCCGGCCCAAGATGTTTGCATCACGAGAAGCCCAAGGCCTGAGCCAGCAGGATGGAGGGGCTGTTTCCTCATTGCTGGCCGATGGATCTGCTTGGCCCCCTCCAATTGCACCCCCCCCCCAGCCTCTCTCTGCCCCCAATCTGAACAACCCCCTTTTAGAAAATGGGGAGCAGAGAGAGAGAAACTCCAGGACGGTCTTCCTGCAACGAATCCAGTTCTGCAAATAACGAATAGCCAAGAGATGCCAGGCTGAATTGGTCAGGGGGCAATGCTGTCACCGGCCCCCTCCCCTCCTCCCTTCTGGCCAGGGAAGTAATTGCTAAGTTCTGAAGGGACCCCCCTCCTCCTCCTCCTCCCAATTTAATATCAGCAGCTGCATGGGGAGAGGAGGAGGAGGAGAAGGAGGCAGAAAGGCGATTAATAAATCAGGCTGCAGAGAGAGGCAATTGGGGAGGGGGGGGCAGAGATTGGAAGCTGGCCTGGGAAATGGGATTTGCAGGGCGAGGGTCCATCCATCCCTGTGTGTGTGTGTGTTGGGTGTGCGTTTGCAAGCTGACTGGCTCTGGGGGACCCGGATAATCCTGCACAGAGCCTGTCTGATGAGGAGATGGGTAGCCAGAGGCGGGATTGCACGCTGCCTGCTATTAGGAGAATGAGGCCACGTCTTCCGTGGGGGGGGGTCTTTTGCACCCCCTCCACACACACACACGCACACACACAGTGCTCCAATTGCAAGGGAGAACCAGCTGCAGTGGGGAAGCCAAGCCAAGGCACTTTGTACATGCTCAGAGGGACCATCCTTGACTTGGCCCCATGCCGGTGCTCTGGTTAAACCCCCCACTCTGGAGGCCTCTTGGTGGGGCTCCTGCACAGGTGGCCCTCGATTTACGACCAGAATTGAGCCCAACCCTCCTGTTGCTAAGCGAGGCAGTTCTTGAGTGAGCTTTGCCTCACCTTTCTTGCCACGGTGGTTAAAGTCAGTCACCGCGATTTTTTAATAACGTGGTTGTTAAGTGAATCGGGCTTCCCCGACGCAAAAGGGGGGCCATGTGAGTCCCCGGGATGCTCAAAGCATCATCAATATAAAGCAGTTGTCAAGCACCTGAATTTTGATCATGTGACCAGAGAGAGGCTGGAACAGTTGTGTGAAAAATGGTCATGTCAATTTTTTTCAGTGCCGTTGTAACGTCGGTCACTAAACAAAGAGTTGTAAGTCGAGGACTACCTGTATAAAGGCTTCTCCCCCTCCCCCCATCAGCTCCCCTTCCCCTCAAACCTCCCCAGATGGGCACTCTGCGGGCCGCATCGTCCAAAGGGAAAATGGTGAATTGTTTTTATAGCATTAATTTTGTGAAATCTTACTGGCAAGTTGGCTTTTTAATATGAGGAGGGGAGGCTGGGCAGCCCCTGGGATCCTCCCTGCAGGAAGAAACACGACGAGGTGGGGGATCCCAGATTTGTGACCTGCCAATGTTTAATACTTTGGCTTTTGTCCCTGACCGCTCGGAGGGCTAAGTGGGTAAGGACACACCATTATGGATGGAGGCTGCCTGCGAAAGGGTGACGTGCGCAGGATTTCTAGGGATTTCGGTGTTGGCGAAAGCTAAACAAAGTGCTTGGGAGTTGTGTGTGCGTGTGTGTGAAAAGAGAGAGGGTGTAAAAAACGTCCCTCTCAAATCTGAGTCATATACAGGGTAATCCTAGTGTTAAATCTGCATTTTTTTTTCTATTTATTTGTCTAATCTGCAATTCACACATTTGCATGCGAATCTTCCCTCCTCTCAAACGGCCTTGATTTACAAAGCCACACAACGACAAAGCCACACAACGTGGCGTAGGGCAGTGTTTCTCGACTTTAGCGACTTTAAGTCCTGTGGACTTCAACTCCCAGAATCCCCCAGCCAGCTCTGCTGGCTGGGGGGTTCTGGGAGTTGAAGTCCACAGGACTTAAAGTCGCCAAGGTTGAGAAACACTGGTGTAGGGAAATAAATCACATTGGAATTCCTGCCATCCCACCCAAATTAGCATCGCCTTTGCCTGCCAGCCCCGAAACCTTCAACGGGGCTGAGAATCGTTTCCCCAAATCTCCGAACTTTCTATCCTGGCCGGAACGTTTCGGGGTGCATTAAGCTCCGATCCCTCCGTTGACCCGGTCGCTGCCTTCGATCTTAGGACAGAAAGTTTCTCGGTCCCACAAAACTCTTCCCGGCGTTTCCCTGCCGCCTGAATCCGAAAATTGCCCCCCCCTCTTTTTTTGGGCTCCCCAACCGGAGCGCAGAAAGGGGGGGGGAGGCCGCCCCTTCCCCAACGAGGCACCAGCACCTCCGCTATGCCGTGCTTTGCACATGCTCAGAGAACGCCGCTGCTGGAGCGCCGGCTGGATCATGCCACGGGCTGCATGGAAAGGTGGGGACTGGGGAGGGGTCCCTCTGCAGCCGCGCTTCCCCTTCCAGGATGCAGGGAGCCGGGACTGCTCTTCTGGCGTGGGCGGGGGTCCCTCTGCAGTTGCCCCGTCGGGTCCCCTCCTCTGACTTGGGGGCAGCGGCTGGGGGAGGGGGCGGGGGTCGTGGGGAGCGGCCCCCTCGCCCAGGGGCATCGGGGGACGGGAGGGGCTCCTCGGGGGTCTCCCCTGAGCCAGACAGCCGCCCATCTGCAGCCGGGGCGTGGGCGTAGGGGGGGGGCGCGTGGGGCTGAGCGAGCGGGCGGCTCAAGCGAGCGAGCCGAGCTGCATGGAGCGAGCGGGCGGCCGCCGCCTTGCCTACCCCGGGAGCGACGCCGGCACTTCCCGGGCAAACTTTGCCTCCGCAGCGGGCGGGGGTGGGGGGCGCGCGGCCGAGGGGCGTGGCCGGGGCGGGCCTTCCAGCGGGAGGGGCCGCAGCGGAGAGAGAGAGAGAGAGACTCCCCCCGCCTCCCCCCCCCGCGCCTGCCAGGCTCCCGGCCAGCTGCGCCCGCGGGCCGCTTTCCGCGTGGGGAGGTGCTGGAAGCGGCCGCCGGGCCCGGCTCCTCCGGCGAGGGAGGCTCCGTCGGCTGCCCGCCCGCCCGCCCGCCTCCGCCCTCCCTCCTCCCGGCTCGCCTCTTGCTCCGCCCGAGCCGCTTTCCCTGCGCTGCCCGCCGGCTCCCCGCGCCGCCCGGCCCGCTGCAGCTGCCGCGCCTCGCCTGGCCTCGCCTGGCTGGGCTCCATGGCCGCGCCGCCCTCCCCGCCGGGGCCGCAGGGCTGCGGGGGCCGGGCGGAGGCTGCTCCCCGGTGGGACCGGCCCGAGGGGCGGCTGGGCGGCGGCCGGGCCTGAGGACCCCGAGCGGGCTGCGGAGGCAGGTAAGCGGCGGCTGGGCCGGGGGGGCTTTGGGGAAGGGGCGCCTGGGGCAGCTGCTCGTGTGGTAGGGTGTGGGGGAGGGGGGCTTGGGAGGGAGAGGAAGGGGCTTCCGAGCACGTGCAGAGCGCTGGTTCCGCACGGGGAGCCTCTCCTGGGGGGAAATGCCGATCCCTCCCCCCGCCCCGGGACCGCTTCGGTGCAAGGTGCCTTGGAGGCGTGGGACATGCCTCTGAGCATGGGCAGAGCGCCTGTCCCTGGCTGCGAACAACCTTCTGGAGCGGCCTGGCTGGACAGCTCCCGGCCGGGCTCTGCTTTTGCGGCGGCCGCTTCTCCCCGGGCGGTGGGCTTCGGGCTCCTTGGGCGGACAGGAGGGGGGGGGAGGAGACCCCCTCGACACCCCCCCCGGAGCCTCCCCTCCCCCCCTGGTTCGGTGGGGGTGGGGGAGGGAATGTCACGTGCTGTGGGCCAGACGGAGCGCTGCTAACGCCGCCTTCGGGGGCTTCCAGTGCTGCGTGCCTGGGGGTCTCATCCGCAGAGCCGCGAGGGTCTCCCTGGCCTTTGTTCCTGGGGAAAGGGAGGCGGGGGACGTGCCCGCAACGCCCCCTCCCCTGCTGGGCCCCGGGGCCGCCAGCTCAGGCGGAGACACCCCCTCCCCGGTCTTCCTGGCGTCGGGTCTCCCGGCCTGCGGGGCCAGCCAGGGCTGCCCTGGCTGGCATCGTGGCACCAGCTGGCAGCTTGGCTGGCACCCCGGAGCTCTTCAGCCAGGAGCACAAAGGCAACCAGCAAAACCGAGCCTGTCTTTCTCCATCTGTCAGGATCTGCCAGTCAGGCAGTGTCTGGATGAAGATCTGCCCCAGGAGGCCTCCCGGGAGCAGCAGCCCCCCATGATGGAGGTGGAAGACCCCTCCCCCAACCCATTAGCAGAGCTGGCCTTTATTTTTCCTTAAAAGCAGGGGAAGGGGGGGGGGCAGCTAGAGAGGGTGAAAGATGATCCGGGTAGAAGGGGGAGGGGGGCTTCCAAAAACAATCACCTGTACATGGAGGGAAATTAATGGGGGAGGGGGCGTCTCAGAAGGTCTGCTAGTTTGAACTCCAAACTGTCTCCATTCCTGAATGTATTCCCCCCTCCCTCAGCCCTCCCCCCCCAATGGCCTGGCCTTGTTTTGCTTGGCTGGGCCTTTGGAATAAATTCCGTAACAACAAACATGCCCGGGGCTTTGCGATCCTAATGCATCATGCAAACGATGTAAATTAGTGACAGATTGTATGCATTAATTGGGGCAATGCAAATCTGAATTTCTTTCAATGGGGAGTAGAAGGAGAAGGAGAAGAAGGAGGTTAGGTGGCTTGTGCCGGAATTCCCAGGCCTCCCATTTATTTTCCCACAGGGAGATCCAAGGCTCTGGATCCTTTGGGGCAGGCGGGAGGAAGAAGGGGTTCCGAACGGTGCTTTGAGGGGTGCTTTCATCAGGGCTTCTGAGGTTGAAGAGGATCTGGGTTTTGTTTTCTTTCCTTTTGCTCAGAAACCTTTGTAAGAAAAAAGGCTTGTTGTCTTTAAGCCTTGTGAACTTCAACTCCCAGAATTCTATGCCGGCTGGGGAATTCTGGGAATCGAAGTCCACTTATCTTAACACCTCCAAGGTTGAGAAACTCTGCTCTAGAGCAGTGGTTCCCAAAGTTGGCAACTTTAAGACTTGTGGACTTCAACTCCCAGAATTCTCCAGCCAGCAGAGGTCTGCTGGCTGGAGAATTCTGGGAGTTGAAGTCCACAAGTCTTAAAGTTGCTGGCTGGAGAATTCTGGGAGTTGAAGTCCACAAGTCTTAAAGTTGCTGGCTGGAGAATTCTGGGAGTTGAAGTCCACAAGTCTTAAAGTTGCTGGCTGGAGAATTCTGGGAGTTGAAGTCCACAAGTCTTAAAGCTGCCAAGTTTGGGAACCACTGCAGGAGTTTCACCTTTGGGGAGGGGTCAGAAATATTGTGCAATTAATTCAAAGCTGGGGGGTGGGTGGTGGAATACCCCTGCCTCAGTCCCCTGCTCTTAATGCGAGTCTTCAGGTCCTGGATGCTGTCATTATTCTGAATTCATGCTGCTGGTGGATGAGGTGAGGGGGGAGTCAAGAAAGGAGGCCCCTCCCCTGCCCCGGGGGGGGGGGTGGGTGTTTCCAGTTGGATTCAGAGTAGGGAATGGTGGTGGTGGTGGGGGGCTGCACTTCATGTCCCTTTGACTCAGCTCTGCACACCTGTGCAGTTTGCATCCTCAGCTGGGCAGCCTCTGGCTTCCCTTCTTCTCCTGCTTTTAGCTGGGCCGGCCAAGGATGATGGGAGTTGGAGTTCCTCCCACCTAAAGGAGTAGCACCATCCCCTGCTGAAAGCTGCCGGGGGTTTCCAGCTGCTGATCTTTAAATCCTCGTTTAGTTTAATAGAAGAGAAATAGAAACTAGTCAAAACAAGCATTCCTCTGAATGTTTGGGGGGGCTTTGAGTTGCCAGCTTTGGAGGCCCCTGTTCTCTGTCACAGCATGGAGGTTGGAAGCCGCTTGGCAAAGCCGGGGCAAGACTCTGGATTCAGTGGCGCATTAAGGCTCACTGGTGCCCTAAGCACTGAGAAATCTTGGTGCCCCCCCCTCCTCCTCCTTTGCACATACTGAACAAACCTTCATTGGGGTTTTATTCTTTCTTTCACAGCTTTGTGGTGCCCCCTTTGGGCCTGGTGCCCTAAGGCCGTGCTTAGTCTGCGTCACGGTTAATACCCCTCTGCCTTGGCGAGATGGGAAAGCCCAAAGGAGGTGGCCAGCCTGCACTTAAAGCCCCCAAACACCCCCCCCCCAAGAAGAACAAAACAAAGCAATTTCCATAGTTCTCTCATAGGTTATGCAGAAGAGATCTAGAACGGAGGAGGAGGTTGTGGGAGCTCCATCGCTGGAGGTCTTAAAGAAGAGACTGGACTGCCATTGGTGCTGAATGGTATAAAGGCAGTGTTTCTCAACCGTGGCAACTTGAAGATGTCCAGGACTTCAACTCCCAGAATTCCCCAGCCAGCGAATGCTGGCTGGGGAATTCTGGGAGTTGAAGTCCGGACATCTTCAAGTTGCCACGGTTGAGAAACACTGGTATAAGGCCTCCTGCCTGGGCAGGGGGTTGGACTAGAAGACCTCCAAGGTCCCTTCCAACACTGGCATTCTGTACTCTGTTCCAGCCTGGGCTGCTGAACGTTTCCCTGTCCCAGATGCTTGCACGCGCTTGTGAAAAATGTTAGTTGTGGAAAAAAAACGAACAGGTCCCTCCCTTCCAAACAATTTACTATTCCTCCCCCCCCCCCCAATTTAAGGCTTCTCGCGGGCTCCACGTCACTTTCTCTGTTAACCTGACCAATTACTACACAGGGTTCCACGCTGGAGCAGAGCAACTTAGTTCCAGGATTCAGTTGTGTGTAAATAAGAAGCGGGAGAAGTTAATTCCGGAAGAAGGGAAGGCAGAAAGTCCCAGAAAGTCTCTTTTTCTCTGCAAAGGCCTTTGACGCCTTCCTCCCTGGCTTCCTCGTTCGAGGGGCAGAAACAGCCTCTTCTGGGCCTTTCCTTGGAATCTGGTTTAGAACGGATTAGCAATTTTTGTTTTCTCCCCATAAAGCGATACGGGGAGTCCTCGATTTATAACCACAACTCAGCTCAAAATTTCAGTTGCTAAGCAAGATACTTGCTATGTGAGTTTCCCCCCCATTTTACGACCTTCCTTGCTACAGTTGTTAAGTGAATCGCTGTAGTCATTGTTTTTTTTTTTTAAAGATTTTATTGGTAAAAAGAAAATACAACATCCATAACTTGTAAAAAACAATACAACTACATTTCGAGATATTCCCATACTATCAAATCATTATAAACATCAAAGGTTAGGTATCTTATTCCTTGCCTCCCTCTTCTCTTCCCTCATTTCTCCTTTTCCATACCCTTTTCTTCCCTCCCCCCTTACTTCCTTCTCCCCTGCCTTCCCTCCTTTCTTTTCTCCTTTCCTCCTTTCCTTCCCCCTCCTTTCCCTCCCTCGATCCCCCCCTCCTTCTCACATACCTTCCCTCCCTCTTTCCCTCCTCCTTCCTTTTCTCTTAATCTCCCTCCTTTCCTCCCTCCTTCCTTCCTTTCAACTCTCCTTCTCTCTTTCTTTCCCTCCCTCTTTCCCTCTTTACAACCCTCTCCTCTTCCCTCCCTCCTTCCTCCCCCAGTTTCTTCTCTTTCTTCTCTCCTTCTTTCTTCCCACCTCCTTTCCCTTCTCTTCTTTCTCTTCCTCCTCTTTATCCTTCCCCCCTTCTTCTGCCTGTAGTCATTGTTAGCGTGGTCGTTAAGTGAATCTGGCTTCCCCCGTTGACTTTGCTTGTCAGAAGGTCGCAAAAAGGGATCACGTGAGGCCGGGACGCTGCGACCCGCCCTAAGTACATGCCGTTTGCCAAGTGTCTGGATCTTGATCATGTGACCATCGGGATCCTGCAACGGACATAAGTGTGAAAAGCGGCCGTAAGTCACTTATTTTGAACGGTCACTAAATGAACTGTTGTAAGTCGAGGACTGCCTGTGATGAGATTTTTTTATGCACACCTTGCAGAGCCGAAAGAACAGGCACGTAAGGTTTGAACATTTAAAGAAATTGCTTATTGATACAGCAAGCTGAGCCCCAGCTTTTAATCATCAATTTGACCAGCCAAATTGTAAAATGATTAATCTGCCATTTCCAGCAACGAGGATGCTAATTGCTAATTTAATTTGTAGAGGGGCCTTTCTCTTTTTCTTCTGGAACTGCATATTTCAAAGCCGGCTGCGGCAGCTCAGAATTGCAAGTAAGGCTTGTAATTGAGACCATTCTCCCCATTAAGACTTTCTCTCGGATCCATATGGAGCTTTGACAATGTGCCCAAACGCCCGAAATATTTAATAATATTAATAAGAGACTGAAATCTATTGACAATAAGCCACTATAAAGGACGTGATTAGTTAATATCCTTATTGCAATTTGCCGTATCGTCAGCTAGTTGAGAAGGCTGGGGGGGGAGGGGGTCGCTGCCCAGCTCCTATTTAAGCCCTAAATCCGGGGGGGGGGGGGGGCAACCGTGGCAACTTTAAGACCGGTGGACTTCAATTCCCAGAATTCCCCAGCCAGCAAAGCTGGACAGAATAACAGATGGGAAAGGACTTTGCAGGTCTCTCAGCTGGCTGGGGAATTCTGGGAGTTGAAGTGAACAAATCTTAAAAAGTGGCCAAATTTGGAGACCTCTGAGCTGGAGGGTTCATGAGTCGAAACCTGGAGGGTCCTTTCTGGGCTTCTGGAGGTGCCCGTGGACCAGGCCACTCCCTCCGCTGCCTTAGGTGTGGATGGTGGGAACCCACGGAAATCTCTGGTTGGACCCGTTGACATCACGCTTTCTGATGTCCAGTCAAAACTCCTTTGTTTTCAGGCCCTTTTCGGCCTTGGTGCCTTTTCTGCTGCCAGGGAATATCGCCCTGTTGCTGTGAAGGGAGGTCTTAGCTAACACTGGGGACCCCCACCCCCCCATGGCTTTGCCCAGAGAAGTGGCAAACACACCCCTGGTTTCCTTAGAGGCTCCTGACATAACGGCCATCGTCACATCTTGAGTTTTATTCGCTGGGGAGGGCTGGAAGGGGCTGTTTCCCTCATTCCCCCTCCCCCCTTCTCTCTTCCTGGCTCTGTTGTTGTTTGAATGGCAGGGAGAGAAAGTGGCTGGCGCCAGGCAAGAGTTTGAGAAGACCCCCAAGGGGCTCCACCTGCTCCCCCTCCCCAGAATTCCCAATATAATATATCTAGGAGTGTGGCAGGAAAAAAATGAATTGGGGGGGGGGGGTTTACAGGTGGAAGAATCCGCTAAAAGGCCTTCTGATGCCGTTTCTTGGTTATGGATTTGGGGGGGGGGGCTTATCTTTTGGAAAAAGAGAAATCAATAGTGCTTCATTTGGAGATTTAAGATTAATTAAGTTGATAAGAAATATTTACTACATCCTCTCCCGTGTTTGCTCACTAAGTATCTGATCATGAAATATTCATCTTCTTCCTGGGTGTTTGCTGGCGTTACAGCTGTGCTGGATTTTGTCTTTATGGTAATTTATGTTCCTTCTGCCTCCCGGGGTCATTTCAGGCAACCTGAGATATTGGGGATATTTGCAAGGAGAAACGAAGCCAAGATCTGATTTACAGGGGGAATAGATATGGCACTCCAATAATAATAATAATAACAACAACAACAGTAGTAGTAGTAGTAATAATAATAACACAACCCCTACCAACCGTTAACACCAGTCAATGGTATTTGTGACACATCTTTAAATGTTCACTTGACTGAGTTTCATGTTTAATGAATGAAATATATAACAATAACAATAAAAATTTGAACCACGGCTTCTACACCAAGAAATTCTAAATTTACCTGACTGGAAACATTCTGATTCTACAAAAAACCGCCCTACTTGGAACAGCTGATATCCTCCGACATTACCTTAACGGTTCCTAGGCCCTTGGTTACGACTCGAGCTGTTGAGCTACCAACCAGCTCCAAAGGCTGTGAATCTCACCAAAGGTTAACCACTTAATTAATTATTATTATTATTAATATTAATAATACACCAGGCATCACACTGGTTGAGAAAAACAAGGTCACAATCATAGACATCGCAATACCAGGTGATAGCAGGGTCGCCGAGAAGGAACATGAAAAAATCGCAAGATACCAGGACTTAAAAATCGAAATTCAACGATTATGGCACAAACCAGCAGTGGTAAATTCCAGTGGTAATCGGCACACTGGGTGCTATTCCAAAAGCACTGGAATTACATTCAAAACAGTTAAAAATGGACAAAATCACCATCAGTCAAATGCAAAAAGCCGCACTGCTTGGATCCGCACGCATATTACGAAAATACGTTACGACGTCCTAGGCTCCTGGGTGGGGCCCGACTAGTAACCAATGCCAAATCCGGCGAAACAACTGGCCGCTGTGATACAATTGTATAATAATTAACAATAATTAATAATTAATAATAATAATTATTAATAATAATAATAACAACAACAACAACAGCAGAACTGCCCAAAACTGTGCTACTCAGAACATCTTATATCTTAAGAAGGTCCTTGGTTGATGCCTAGGATGCTGGCAGCAACCCGTATCAACCATTAGCGCCAATCAATGGTATTTGAGACACATCTTTAAATGTTCACTTGACTTGAGTTTCATGTTTAATGAATAAAGTATCTAACAATAACAATACAAATTTGAACCATGGCTTCTGCACCACGGAAGAACGGTGGGCTACTGCAGCATTCCCCTCCGTCCTCCAGATAGGGGACTACATCCCCCATCATTCCCAAACGTGCCTGATGGAAGAGGAGGGGGCTCCTTGGGCTGTTTCTTCTGAAGGGAGAGCCCCCTTTTGTTTCCCCTCTGACGGTTACGGTGGCAGGGCAGAAAGGAAGGACACGGAGATTCCTGGAGGAAAAAATCTCTTTCCGGTTTCCTCCCTGAGTCAGAGGAACCAAAGGTGGGAATCCCTTCAGCTGTTTGACGTTACAACGGCACTAAAAAAAAAAAAGACTTTCGATCGTGTTTCACACTTCTGACCACTGCAGGGTCCCCGTGGTCACGTGATCAGAATTCAGACACTTCGTATTTATGACGGTCGCAGCCTCCCAGGGTCACATGATACCCTTTTGCGACCTCCTGGAAGCCAGATTCATTTAACAACCCTGTCACTGACTTAAAGACTCCCTTAACGACTGTGGCAAGAAAGGTCATAAAACAGGGCAAAGCTCACTTAACAACTGCCTTGCTTAGCAACGGAATTTCTAGGCTCAATTGTAAGTGGAGTGTGCCTGTATTTCTGTATTTTTTTATTTTGATGAAATAATAATGTTGGAGAAGCAACAGATGCTTTACTTCTGGATTGGGGGGTGGGGTCTTAGCCCACCTTGGTTGCCCCTGCCAAGAAAATCCATAAAGACCGGGAGACCTCCGTGAAACTCATGCCTGGATCTGTTCTGGGGCTTTCTAGCTGCTTAAAATTAAAATTTTAAATATAAAAACGAAAATGTCGAAAGGAGGGGCCCTGCAAATTCATTCCAGAGTCAATCCACCCTTAGACTAAACGGCCCCCAGGTAACAAGGACCATGGAGGCGAGGAAGAGGGCCCCCCGGGAGCCTCCTGGCTCTCCTGCCACTTTCTCAAAGGTGCTTTTTAATCCTTTGGCTGAAAAGCATCATTGAAAACCTGCAGACGGAACTTCGGGGTTGGATGGAGAGGGGGAAATCGATGAAAAGCACCGTCAATAAATGTGAATCTTAATCCAATTTGAGATTCAGCAGGGGCGGATTCACGCAAGGATAAGGCACCCCAAGGCTTAGAGCTCTGCGGATGGCCCGGAAAGAATGAAATCCCCCCTCCCCATAATTCAGGAACAGGGCAAGGGAGGCAGCCGTGGGGGTCAGAGAAACGAAGGGAGCTGCGTTTTCCCAATTTCTGCCTGGGCAGTTTTTGGTTGTGTGAATTCGGGGAGGGGGGCAATTAGAGTCAGTTGCTGAATTGGACGCCGGCGAGGAGCAGGACTCTCCAAATTTGGCCACTTGAAGATGTGTCCACACATCTTCAAGTGGCCGTGTTTGGAGACTCCTGAGCTGGAGGCTTCATCAGTGGAGACCTGGACTTCAGCCAGCAGGGGTCACTTCCCCCCGCACCCTTTTGGGTCTTCTGGTGGTGCCCAAGGACCACGCCACCTCCTAACCTCTGCCCATCCCTTGCCTTGCAGCCCCCTTTCCTGACTAGCGCCATGGAGGGCCTCCTGCTGTGTCTTCTGGTGGTCCTGGCCCACCTGGCCCGAGCTCAGCTGTGTCCCAAGCGCTGCATGTGCCAGAACCTCTCCCCCTCGCTGGCCATCCTGTGCACCAAGACGGGCCTCCTCTTCGTGCCCACCATGATCGACCGGCGGACGGTGGAGCTGCGCCTGACGGACAACTTCATCACCGTCATCCGCCGGAAGGACTTCTCCAACATGACCAGCCTGGTGCACCTCACCCTCTCGCGCAACACCATCAGCCAGATCCTGCCTTACGCCTTCGCCGACCTGCGCAGCCTGCGGGCGCTGCACCTGGACAACAACCGGCTGCTCCTGATCGGGGCCGAGCAGCTGAAGGGCCTGCCCAACCTGCGCCATCTCATCCTCAGCAACAACCAGCTGCAGGACATCTCCCCCGTGGCCTTCGACGACTTTGCCGGCACCCTGGAGGACCTGGACCTCTCTTACAACAACCTGGCGCAGGTCCCCTGGGACACCGTCCACCGCCTGCACAACGTCAACTCCCTCAGCCTGGACCACAACCTGATCGACTTTGTGCCCGAGGGCGTCTTCACCAACCTCCTCAAGCTGGCCCGCCTGGACATGACCTCCAACAAGCTGAAGAAGATCCCGCCGGACCCGCTCTTCCTCCGCATCCCGGTCTACGCCAAGTCCAAGGGCTCCCCTCCCTCCTCCCTGGTGCTCAGCCTGGGGGGGAACCCCCTGCACTGCAACTGCGAGCTGCTCTGGCTGCGCCGGCTGGCCAGGAGGACGACCTGGAGACCTGCGCCTCGCCCCCCGACCTGCTGGGCAAGTACTTCTGGACCATCCCCGAGGAGGAGTTCATCTGCGAGCCGCCGATCATCATCCGGCACACGGAGCGCTTGGCGGTCATGGAGGGCGAGGGGGCGCTCCTCCGCTGCCGCGGGGTGGGGGACCCGGAGCCCTCCATCCACTGGGTCTCCCCCGAGGGCAAGGTGGTGGCCAACACTTCGCGGACCGTCTCCTACGACAACGGCACCCTGGAGATCCTGATTGCGGCCATCCAGGACAGCGGGGCCTTCACCTGCATCGCCTCCAATGCCGCCGGAGAAGCCACCGCCTCTGTGGAGCTGCTGGTCAACCTGCTGCCCCTGGTCTCCAACAGCACCACCCCCAAGGTGCCTGAGGCCGTAGGGCCTTCGGACATCCTGACCTCGGCCATGGCCACCCTGCCTCTGGGCGCCAACGACACGGCTGCCACTCAGGACAAGGGCGTGGTGGCCTCGGAAATCTCCTCCTCCTCCGTCCTGATCCGCTGGTACCCCCAGTGGCACATCCCTGGCATCCGCATGTTCCAGATCCAGTACAACAGCTCCTCCGATGACACCCTGGTGTACAGGTGAGTTGGGTGGGGGCCCTGGTTGGCGAGGGTGGGCGTGTGGCTGGGGGTTAGTGAGCACCAGGGCGGGGAGTGACTTTCACAAACAAACTGGGGGCAGGAGCGGCAAGGTCAGCTCCTAGTGACCGGATGGACGACATCCGGTCTCCAGAGGTTGTGTGTCCCTCCAACGCTGGAGGTTTTGGGAGAAGAGATTGGCCTGAGAAACCATCATAAAATCCCCATCATAGGTTGCCCAAGAGTTGGAGTGGGGTGGATAGGACAGCATTTCCTGACTCTGAGCACCCCTTAAAAAGGAAACGAGGGCTTGCCCTCTGAGGACTGGGAGAGGATGATGGGCTTCCAGACCCCCAGGCCAGCTTGGAGGGAGCGGTCCGCGGCACCCGAGGGCCCCAAGAGAGGGTGGGCGGCTGTTGCTGGGCGCCTGGCTGGAGATTTCTCCAGCCTCTCCGATTCCGTCCTTCCCTTCTTGAAGGTCAGCCTCTTCCGTGCCTGGTTAGGAATGCAGACTTGACAGTGAAACGTTGGGAGAATCCCGGTGGGACGTCCGTGCCAACGCGCGGCTCCTTTTCAGCGCTGCTGCCCTCTTTCTCGAGCTGCAGATCCCAGGCTCCCAGCCTGCAAACGGGCTCCCCCCCCCCTTTCCAAAGGCAGGGTAATGAATGCAAAAGGAAGGGAAGGGAATTTTTATATGGATTATATGGACTTCTCGCGGAGTGTATATGGGGCTGGGAGGGCATAACAGGATGCAAAACCTTGTTTTCTTTCCTTTCTAAGGGTGCTGAGTAAACATAGCTGGGAATCCAGCATTTTTGAGAGGGTTTCAGGCTCCCTGCCGGTTTCCCAAGCAGCCCGATCTGATCCTGCCTCTTGGCTGGGCTGATTCCTTCCTTTTTCCCTTCCTTCAACCTGCTGCGTCGAAGGGATGAAATTCCTATGAAATGAAATTCCCAGCTGGCTTAAAGCTTTTCCCCCTGGGAAGCCCTGCCATTGGCTTCCATTGGGAAGGCTCCTGTCTCGAACCCAGAGCCAGAGGGGGCCGGAGGGAGGAGGAGCTCTCCCCAACATCCCCAGCCTTCTGCATTGCTAGTGGCCCCCTCTCCCTCTCCCCTGGGGACCCCCGAGTGTACCAGACCTTGGCTCCCACCTTCTCCGGTCCAATGTGGGTTGAGGGGTCTTTTAGCCATGGGGAGCGACAGTCCCTGGTGAGGTAGGGCAAGCCAAGGCCGAGGGATGGGGCCTATGGAACTGGGAGCCCATCATCCTGTCCCGCAATTGAGCCTAGAACAGTGTTTCTCAACCTTGGCCACTTGAAGATGTCCGGACTTCAACTCCCAGAATTCCCCAGCCAGCATTCGCTGGCTGGGGAATTCTGGGAGTTGAAGTCCGGACATCTTCAAGTGGCCAAGGTTGAGAAACACTGGCCTAGAGTATCCCTTGCTAAGTGAGATGTTAAGCGAGTTTTGCCCCAGTTTACAACCTTCCTCGTCAACGATTGTTAAGTGAATCACTACCCTTGTTAAATTAGTAACACGGTCGCAAAAAAAGGGATCGCGTGACCCCGGGGCACGGCGACCGTCATAAATATGAATCAGTCACTAAGGTTTGGCATTCTGATCACATGATCCTGGGGGGTGGGCCCAGCGGATCAAAGGGGGGCAGCGGAGGCCCTACTGGGGGGAGGGGTTGGCATTGCAAGAATGGGGGAGGGGGGCTGGGTATGAGATCCCAGATCCCACAAGAGGGTCCTTTCTCTGCCCCCTCCCTGGGCCTTTTCACACACACACACCAGCCTCTCCCCTCCCCAAGCTGTGTTGTTCTCCCCCTTTGCAAAGAGGTGGGGAAGCTCCTTGGGAGGGTGGGGGGAAGAAGGTCTTCTGGGTGTCGCGCCCCCCTCCCCGCACCCTCTGGCAGCAGGCCCAGCATCCACTGCCTGCTGGCCGGGAAGGAAAGAATATGATGTGACCTACTTAAGATGCAGAATTGGAGTGTGTGTGTGAGTGTGTGTGTGTGTGTGTGTGTGTGTGAGTGTGTGTGTTTGTGTGTGCCTCTGTGCCTGCAGGAGAGCCAGGATGAGGGGGGGGAATGGGGAGGGTTCTGCCTGTGGTGAGTCAGCTGGGGGCAGGGAGGGGGCAAGTGAGGGGGGGGGAACCTGGGCTCAGCATCCCTTGAGCCAAGAGGCTCAGATTTCCCACCGATGTTGGAAGGGGGGGGGCAGGGGGCTTCGGGCTCCCTGAAATGTCACCAAGGATGGAAGGGAAGGGCCCCCCCATCCGAAATGGGCGAAGGGCCGGCAGGAGAGGATCCTGGGGAGGGGAGGGTCTCTTGGGGCCCTTATGGCTGCCCACGCCATCTGCAACGGCCCCCACCTGAGGCGGAGAGGAGAGGGGGGGGGGCTCAAGGACAAACGAAGGGGGGGGATGTCATGTTAACATGCAGGGCTCATTTTCTGGAGCTGATGGGGGGTGGGGGGGAAGCCAGGTGGAAGAGCTGGCATGCTGGTCAGGTAGCTCTGCGAAGCCGCCGCAAAGCCTTGGCCTGTGGGTGTGTGGGGGGGGTGCACTGCTCTGAAATGGGGGTGGGGGGGAACTTTGAACGGTCGCTGGCTGAACTGTTGTAAGTCAAGGACCGTCTGAATTCCACTGGGCTGGATTGGCCCCCCGATTTTCCACCCTGTTGCAGAGTGACGGCCTCTCCCCCCCCCGCCTGCAAGAGAGAGAGAGCGGGGCTCCCGTCCTCCCCCGGGAGACCCCCGAGATGCCCTGGGACCCTTCCCTCCTTTGCAATCCTCCTGCCCACGGGGGCTCTGGCCTCAGGGGCCTTGGGGGGGGGTTGCCCCTGAGTCCCTGCTCCTCATCTGGGCCGTGTCCTTCACCCTCAGGGACCCTCCCGGCAGCTGGCCTACCCCGCTCTGCTTTGCGCCTGACGAAGAGGGGCCGGCCGTTGGACAGGAGCCCCCTGTGGGTCTGTTGACATTTGAGCGGCTGAGCCTCAGATCCGCTTAGCCCAGATTCTCCCGGCCTTTGAAGTCCCAGACGGTGGGAATCGTGTCACAGCCACGGGAAGCCAGACTCACAAGATGACAGAGCTGGCCCTGTTGGGGGACGTGAGCAGAATGGAGCGGCCGGATGGCCTCTGGGGAGCCCCTGGGTGGATGGAAGCCAACACGAAAGGAGCCTCGTGGAGGATGGGCTGAGGAGGGGGGGGGCTGGGAGGGGGCAGCTGCTTGGGTGCCTCCGTCTGGCCTTAGGGGAGCGGAGGGGACCTGAATGCCAGGTGGGCCCTTGCCCTGAGGACCCTCCAGCCCCCAGGAGCCCAGGGGCACCCAGGCCTGCCCCAGCCAGGGGGCGTTGCACAAGGCTGGGGGGGTCTCCCGTGCAGAAGGCAGAGCTCACGGCCCCCTCTGTGGAACGCCTTCCCTCCAGAAGCTGCGGGGGCTCCATCACTGGACCTCCCCAAGAAGAGGTTGGAGAAGCATTGGGCCTGGAGGGCCTTGATTTTCGGCCGTTTTTCGCCCTCCGGACGCTTCCCTGAAGTTTGGGAATGGACTTTCCTGAAGCCTGCAGAGAGCAAAAAATGGACCGATGCGCACACTGGAAGTCCGGAGGCTTCAGTGAGGCCTGCAGGCACTGTGTTATGGGTGTGGGAACGCACGCGACCCCCACCACACTCCCGCCGCTTTTGGCACACCTGAACAAAACGGTTAGCCATCCCTGGGCCAGGGTTAGGGGGAGGAGTTGACAGAAGCCTCAAGGTGCCGGCTGAGGAATTCTGGGAGTTGAAGTTGTGACTCTCCTGCGACAGGGTCTCCTACTTGAGCAGGGGGCTGGACTAAGTGACCCCCGAGGGCCCTTCTAACTCTGTGCCTCTCTCTTTCTCCCCCCCGCAGAATGATCCCTCCCACCAGCAAGGGCTTCTTGATGAAGGACCTGGCCACCGGGCGGGACTACCACCTCTGCGTCTTGGCCGTGTACAACGACGGGGTGACTTCGCTGACGGTCACCCAGAGCCTGGGCTGCCTGCAGTTCAGCACCCTGCGGGACGGCCTGCAGTGCCACTCGCTCCACACCCAGTTCCTGGGGGGCACCATGATCATCATCGTGGGGGGCATCATCGTGGCCTCGGTGCTGGTCTTCATCATCATCCTCATGATCCGCTACAAGGTCTACAGCGGCGGCCAGGAGGAGCAGAAGGCGGCCAAAGTCAGCAACGTTTACTCCCAGACCAACGGCGGCCACCCGACCCAGCCACCCACCGGGCTGCCCTGCTTGGGCTCCAGACACGAGGGGTGGGAGGCAGAGAGCGGCCGGAGTAGGAGGGAGCGCAGCCTGGCGGCGCTAAGCAAGGACTGCGAGAAAGGCGGGCGGCCCCTTTCCTCTGAGAAGGGGGCGCTGGAGGAGGAGGAGGAGGGGGAGGTCTCGTCCCCCCGGAGGAGGAGGAGGTGGTCCCGGACGAGTCTCGACTGCCACCATGGTTGCCCCGCACCCCCAGAGGCCTCCAGAGCAGAAGAGGAAGGTAAAGTGAGGCAGGCTGCTCCTGAAATATGGCCAGTCCTCGACTTACGGCATGGCCATTTTAACTCACAAGGGCACTGGGAAAAAAGCGACCTGCGCTGGTTTTTCTCACGACCGTTGCATCCTCCCCAGTGTCACATGGTCTGGATTCAGGCACTTGGCAACTGGTTCATACTTATGACGGTTGCAGAGTCCCCTTTTGCGACCTTCTGCCAAGCAAAGCGAATGGAGAAGCCACTGAACGACTCTGTGACCAGCGGCAGGGATTCAGCTAACAGCTGTGGCCAGGAAGGTCGCAAAAGGGGGCCAAAGGAGCCAGGGTCTCACCAAACAACAACTGAGTTTGGGACTCAGCGGTGGCCGTACGTTGAGGACTGCCGGCGGAGGAAGGAGGGGCCGTGGCACCAAAGGTTGGGTGAGCAGATTTGCGGTTAGTTGCATTCGGCCCCTGGTGGAGGAATCCTTCCTCCCTGCCGCCTATAGGTCAGCAACCAGAAGCCCCCCGCCCAAATCTTGGCCCCGGGGCTTTCTGGCTCCTGTCCGGAGGCGCCAAGAGAAAAATATCACAAGTATTGGGTGAATTGGCTCGTGAGAAGGGAGGGAGGAGCCTCCCAGAGCAGAGTTTCTCCCCCTTTAAGACCTGTGGACTTCAACTCCCAGAATTCCCTAGCCAGCTTTGCACAGGCCTTAAAGCAGTGTTTCTCAACCTTGGCCACTTGAAGATGTCTGGACTTCAACTCCCAGAATTCCCCAGCCAGCGAATGCTGGCTGGGGAACTCTGGGAGTTGAAGTCCGGACATCTTCAAGTTGACAAGGTTGAGAAACACTGTCCTAACCACTGCTGGGAAATTCTGGGAATTGAAGTCCGGACATCTTCAAGTGGCCAAGGTTGAGAAACACTGCCTTAAAGGTCGGCAATTGAGTCAGGGGGTTTTCCTACCTTTGCTAAGCTCCTTATTTGCCTCTTTCCCTCCCCCCCTTACTTTGTGCAGACCCCCCGTTAACCCTCCCAACGGAGGAGAGGAGGAGCGCCAACGACTGGGCCGGCATCAAGATCTGAGCCCTGCCTGTCAGCCGTCGAAGAACGACCCCCCAACCGGAGCTGAGCCCCCCCAGGTAGGAGCCCCCTCTGCACCCTCCCTCCCTCCTCCAAGCACCCCACTGCCAGGAACTAGGGGACCAAAGCAGGAGGGGGGGGGGTGAAGGGCAGCTGTGCTTTGCTGTGCTGCCCCCGGGGGGGAGGGGGGATTTCACCCAGGGCCCCAAAGCGCCTACTTTGACATTGGGGGTGGGGGGCTTGGATGCTTTTAGTGCCTGGGTTCTCCGAAACACTCAAAAGAGGAAGACTTGGGTCACTCGGAGAGACGGCGCCTCCTTACAACGTCTTAAAGGCAGGTCGTGAATAGACACCAGTGGCGTTTAGGATGGAACAGAGCTGGGAGGGGCCTTGGAGGTCGTCTAGTCCAGCCCCTGTGATGCGGTGTGCCAGGTGAACCCAGAGCTCAGAAGGAAGAAGCTGAACTCTGCCCGTCTTTCTTGCAGGCTGAATCCGGAGTTGGCGCCATTCCTCGGCTGTGCCACAGCCCCCGCAGGAGACCCAGGAGACCCCCCCTCAGCTCGCCTGCCTCTTCGGGGAGGGGGGGGGTCTTTGGGGGGGGGGTCTCACCTCGGCCTTACGGGCATCTTTCTCCTGGACTCTTCTTCAGGGCCCGTTTTCTACAAAGTCCTTTTGTTTTTCTAAGCCGCACCTGGGATTTTCTAATAAACGGAGGTGAAAATCAGGGAGGATGTTGGCACCTGGTTTCTTTCGGGGGGGCATCGTGGGCGGAGGGAGGGGGGGCAGGAAATGCAAGGAAAACCTTCTTGGGAGAACCCTGAAGCCCTGATGGTCCTTTCCCTGCTCAGCTCAAGGGCTTTTGCCCCCAAAATAAAACCAGCCCAGGTTTTATGGCTTGACTTATGACCGGTCAGTGAGTGAACCATTGCAACAGACCTCTCCAGGGCTATTGACACCCCAGATTCAAAGATGGCCCCTCCCCTCAGCCGTCACATGATTGAAGCACTTGGCAACCGGTCCAATTTACGGCCATTTGTAGCATCTCCCCACTGGAGACCTCCCGGGGGGGGGGGGGCTGAGAAGCAGCTGTGTGGCTGGAAAGGCCTCTGGGAACAGCTGGAGATGTTGGGGGGAGGCCTCAAGGGGGCCCTAGAGGGAGGCAGGGCTGGGAATCTGGGGGGGGGCAGGCGGAGCTTCCTCTCAGGCCAAGAGCTGAAGCCGCCACAGTGGGCAGTGGGGCTGCTGGGTCAGTTTCCACGCTCCCCCCCCCCACACACACTTAATGGGGGTTTTGTGAATTCATCAGCGTATGAATTTGGGCTGAGAACTCAAGGGGGCTCCTGCGGAGGGATCCCTTCTCCCAGGGCTTCGGGAAAGCAGGTCAGATCCCAGGGATCCTATTTTGTCAGCCACCCCTGAGCTTCTTCAGCCTCGGTGAGTCCCAATAATGCCCGGCCTGCTTTTCGGTCCGGCTTCCCCATGAATACGAGCCTCTTGGCTGCCATTTGCCACGTCCGGCTCTCCGAATGTCCCCCTCGAGCCGATGTTTCCCTTTTCTCTTTCGCCAGGACAACAAAGGTCAGGCTCCAACGGCGGCTTCAGAGGTTTTGCTGCCAGGGGCTGGCATGGAGGGTCCGCTGCCGTTTGCAAAGGCCAGAGTCCTTGAACAGCCTTCAAGGGCGGCCCCTGGGAGTAAACCCTGCAGCCCTGTGCTGCAGGAGAGGAAGGGGCTTGAGGATAAAAGAGGGGAGGAGGAGCGTCCTTCAGATGCCAGTGGATCACAGAGAATCAAGCCTTCCCGGGATCCTGAGAAGCCGCTGTCTCTATGCCAGGGGGGCAGTTGCCCCACATGAGCCGTCCAGGGCCCAGAATCTCTGCTGGGGGTCCCCCTCTGGTCGAGCTCCCAAATCTGCCTACGGTAGGATTCGTGTCCCAGAGCTGCAATGCAGGAGGACCCAGAAAGGGTGCAGAGAAGAGGGTCAGGGGACGAGGGCAGGTGGGGTCCTTGGTGATCTCTGAGCTTGGTGGTTTTCTTGCAGACATTTCACGACCGAACTAGGGAACATCATCAGCGCCCTCAGAGGGTCGGTTCTCAGTGCGCTGCAGATGTTGCCACGTTTGGTCATGAAATGTAAGAAAACAACCGAGTTCATAGACCACCAAGGACCCTTCATTTCTACCCCGAGCTATAAATATTATTTTCCATTGGAACTAGGCCATGTTGAAGCTAACAAAGAGGAGAGCATCTTCCAGTCCTTGAAGGGCTGCCACAGGGAAGACGGCATAGATTTATTCTCCATAGCACCAGAGCGCAGGGCAAGAAAAGAGTACGAAGGGGCCTTGGAGGTCTTCTAGTCCAACCCCCAGTTCAAGCAGGAGGCCCTCTACCACACCGGATAAATGATGATCCAGTTCGCCTCCAGTGATGGAGCAACCACGACTTCTGGTGGCAAGCTGTTCCACTGGTCAATTGTCCCCACTGTCAGGAAATCTCTCCTTAGTCCCAGGTGGCTTCCCTCCTTGATGAGTTTCCACCCATTGCTTCTTGTCCTGCAGTGGTGGAAGCTCCTCAGAGGGAGACCCAACTTGGAGGCTTCATGGAGGAGCTTCCTGGTGATTAAGCAGCGGGAGAGCTGGCCTGCGGGAGTTGTGGGGCCTCCACTGCTGGAGGATTTCAGGGAAAGGTTCAGGGTGGTAGGAGGACTCCTGTCTTAGGCAGGGGGTGGGACTAGAACAGTGTTTCTCAACCTTGGCAACTTGAAGATGTCCGGACTTCAACTCCCAGAATTCCCCAGCCAGCATTCGCTGGCTGGGGAATTCTGGGAGTTGAAGTCCAGACATCTTCAAGTGGCCAAGGTTGAGAAACACTGGACTAGAAGACCTCCAGGGCCCCTTCCAGCCCTCGGAATCTATGGTTCTGCTAACCTTCGCGGCCTGCCTGCTATTCAGCTGCTCTCCACCCAGCGCTGCCCATTAGAATTCAGGTCGCTCTGCAGCAGCTGGCACAGACGGCTGGCATCTGGCCGGGAGGGCGGCTGGCCTCCTTTTGCAAATGGCATCTGGAGTTCAGCAGCCTCGGGCCCTGTTTGGGGAGGGGGAGAGAGGAGCAGGGAGGGGGCGGTTTCCTGAAATGGTGGTGGGTGAGGCATGACCGCTGGATGCCACCCAGCTTTGCTGAGTAAGGAGCTACCGGGGGGGGGGGGGGGGGAGGCACAGCTGTGCTGGCAGGAGGCACCCACGGCGACACGTGGGAAATGTGGCCTTTCTCCGGGGACCTTGCTCGGGGTCTGCTGGGCGAGACCACCCGTCAACCAGCCTCCCCCGAGACTGGAGGGGAAGCGGCTGCGGGCGGCAGGGCAGGGCGTGCAAAAGGCAGGGAGGAAAGAGGCTTGTGCAGAAGGGCGAGGCCAGCCTCCAGCGCCTCCTGACCCTCAAACGGGGCACAGCTGGTCCTCGACTGACGACGACAATGGAGCCCCACATGTCTGTTGGCAAGCAAGACGGTTGCTAAGTGAGTTTCACCTCCTTTTACGACTCGTCTTGCCAGGTGGCGCAGTGGTTAGGGTGCAGTACTGCAGGCCACTGTTATCTGCAGTTCAGCGGTTCTAATCTCACCGGCTCAGGGTTGACTCAGCCTTCCATCCTTCCGAGGTGGGTGAAATGAGGACCCAGACTGGGGGCGATATGCTGACTCTGTAAACCGCTTAGAGAGGGCTGAAAGCCCTATGAAGCAGTATATAAGTCTAACTGTTATTGCTATTGCTATCTGCAGTTCGGCGGTTCAAATCTCACCGGCTCAGGGTTGACTCAGCCTTCCATCCTTCCGAGGTGGGTAAAATGAGGACCCAGACTGGGGGCGATATGCTGACTCTGTAAACCGCTTAGAGAGGGCTGAAAGCCCTATGAAGCAGTATATAAGTCTAACTGCTATTGCTATTGCTATACTTGCTAAGTGAATCACGGCAGTTGTTGAGCTATCAACACGGTGACGCGAATGTGGCTTCCTTGCTACAGGGAACCACGTGACCCCTGGACACTGCAACCGTCCCAGGTGCCGGACATCCGAATTTGGACCATGGGGGGGGGGTGCACTGCAAAGCGTGAAAAACGGTCCTAGGACACTTTTTTTCATTGTGATGTCAAATGGCCCCTTAAAAAAATGGTCGTAAGTTGAGGAGTACCTGTATGGAGGGATGGTTGGTTCTTGGTAGACCCTGGAGGGTCAGAAGGTGTGGAGAACATCAAAGGGGCACTGAGGGTCACCAGGGAGGAGATGCTGCTGTGGGCAGAGCTCCCTCCTGTATGTCCGAGTCAGAATTTCCCAGCCTCGGCTACTTTTAAGATGGGTGGACTTCAATCCCCAGGATTCCCCAGCCAGGCGGTGGAATTCTGGGAGTTGAAGTCCACCCATCTTAAAAGTTTTGGGACAGAAGAAAACCAGACGCCTCGAAGGGAAGGAACTTCTTCGAGCGCTCCAATCTTATTCTGGAACAAAGTCTAGGGACGGAACAGTCCGCAGGCTTCCCCAAGACACCCCAAAGGAAGCCGTTCTCTGGGGGAGGGGCCAGCTTCTTCCTTCACCCCCCCCCTCCAGCCCAGGGATCCCCCCAGAAGCTTTGAGGGGCTGGTGGGAGTCTGGAATTGGCAAGGGAATCTCTCCAGGCTGCCAGAAATGCAGACAAGATGGAGAGGAGAAGTTGCTTCCTAGCACACGTGTGTGTGTGTGTGTGTGTGTGTGTGTGTGTGTGTGTGTGTGTGTGCATGCATCAGTTTAGCTGAGCTACATGGCATTTGCTCGGTTGCATCCTCTGCAAAATTGATAAAGGGTTTAAATAAATCATCAGCCCTCTTGGAGAAACGGAGGGGAGAGCGTGACAGCAGACAGCCAAATGTGGGTGGGTGGGGGGGGGGGGTCTTTTACGTTTTTGGCAGGGAAGCCAGCAATGTTGAAGCAAGGGAGCTGTCTGTGCCCTTGGCAAAGCTGTTCGGGAGCTGGGTGGGTGAGTGGGCGGGTGGGGGGTCCCTCTCCCCACTGTGGGATGCGTTTTCCAGCCGGGAGAGGGCTGCTGAGGGAGCCTCGGGTGCAATTATTCCTGCTGTGCTGAGGTTTCCCTCTGGCTTCAAAGGCTCTGCAAACGCAGGAGAAATTCAAATAATAGAATGGGGTCCCAGTGCCAAGGGACCCCTCCCCAAATACCCTGCAGCTGCACTAATGTGGGCCTGTTGCCCCAGAGTGATTAGATCGCCCTCCCCCCGCAAGGTGATAAAAAATAAAACGAAAAATAAAATAAACCATAATAATTAAAAATAACAAATAAAAGTGGCTCCATCCCACCGCCTATCTGACAAAAATTAAAATAAAATAAAATAAAATAAATATTTTAAAACAAATATTAACAATTGAAAGTAACAAAGAGGTGGTTGCATCCGTATCCCCCCCCACCCAACAAAAACTTAACAAATAAAAAAAAATAAAAATGAATATTTATAATTAAAAGTAACAAATGAAGTGGCTGCATCTCATTTCCCCCATCCGACAAAAAATAAAAAAATAAAAAATAAAAGAAGAAATAGGAACATAAAAACATTTTTTAAAAATTAAAAACAAATAAAGGGGTTGCATCGCATTTCCAACAAAAATAAAAAACTGAAATAAATAATATTGATAAAATCAAAGTATTAAAAATAAATAATAATTAAAAATAAATAATAATTTAAAATAAGTAATAATTAAAAATAAGTAATAATTAAAAATAAATAATAATTAAAAATTAATAATTAAAAATAAATAATAATTAAAAATAAATAATAATTAAAAATAAATAATTAAAAATAACAAATACATTAATTAAAACAAAACAAGTGAAAAGGAACTCAAAGGGCGGCCTGGATGGACCCCTCTGCGTTTTTCTGCTCTCAGTGTTCTGTGTTTCTCTGTCCTTGCAGCTCTTTGATGGCTGGGGAATTCTGGGAGTTGAAGTCCACCTCTCTTAAAGGGGCCAAGCTTGAGAAATGCTGCTTTGGAATTAATTGGCCTTATGGAAATGTATTTGGATTCCTTCAAAACGTATCTTTGCAAATGATAAAGCCACCTTACCCTGGTTTAGAAAGGAGGACGGTGACAGGATTTGAACTCAGGGCAATCGTTCCCCATAGAAAGAGATGTCCAGCCTCTGCCAGAAAGCCTGGGGCTGTCAAAGGTCCCCCCCCTCACAAGCTCCTGGCTCCCTCCTGCTGCCCCCCTCCCCCTCCCCCCTGCCATCAGCTCCTCTTCCCGAAGGGAGAGGAGGGGGGGGGGGAGCCACAGAGCTGGGTGAGATGTGGATGCGGTTACCATGGCAACCCTGATAAAAATATGGGTGGAGGCGGCTGATGGTTTGGGGCCTGGGAGGGTGAAGAGGCCCACCCGGCTGTCTGTCAGGCAGTCACAAGACCCTTTGCTGCCCCACAGCTGCCCCCCCCCCGACCCAGGATGGCACAGCTGGTGGTTGGGCAATGGGGGGGGGGGTTTGCCAGGAGGAAAGGAGGAGAGCCGGTGACCACAAAGCATAGCTGCCCTCTGCACATGTTCCAGAGCTTTTCCTCGTCTCAAAGGCTCCTCTTGTCTTCCCTCCATGGCTTCAAATTTGGGGTTCTGCGCCCCCCACAGCTAGAAGATCTGGTCCTCCCCACACATCCCCCCCCCAACCTCTGTCAATGGGGCCACTTTTGAAGGCCTTGCAAGGTGGACACGGGTCCTCCCCCTCCCCTCCCCCTCCTCTTCCTCCTCCTGCAGATGGGGAGGGGGAGGTCAGGGATGGGGAAGGGGCTGGTTTCCCAGAAGGTGGGGGTGGGGTCGTTATCAACCCCCAAGGACGCGGGGGGGGGGGGCTGCAGTCCTTCCTGGAGATGGGAAGAAGAGGGAGAGCAGGTTGCCGTTGCCTAGCAACTGGAGGATCGCTAGGCAACCACATCCGCTTCCCTTTTGCTGGGGAGGTTTTGGCCAAGGCAACCGGAAGGGCTTTTGGGATGGCATGGAGTTGGGAAGGCCCTGGGGGGGGGGAGCTGCCTTTTGGGGGGGGGGGTCCACCCAGCTCCCCTGGCTTTTGCAGGCTAGGAGAGCTGCACCGGGTGAAGTTCTGCCTGTCAAAGAAAATAGTTCCCCTCCTCGTCTCCCACGTGGAAAGCCTGATGGGCATCTTCTGACTGGCACAACTCCTGGTTTTCCAGGGTGAAGGGGCTTCCTGGGCCACTTCAGCAGCGCCAGCTCCCCCCGCTGCCCCTTCAGGTGCCCGCGGGGTCTCTTCGCTTCTGGCAAAGCCCAGCAGGCCGGGCAAGGTGCCAGGCCAGCGGGATCCACGCGGCTCCTCCTTTGTACCAGGGGGGAGGTTGCCATGGCAGTTCTTGGGGGAACTGCAAGCACAGAGAGGGGTTGGGGGGGAACCCAGCATGGATGCCAGGAAATGAAAGAGGCTGGAAATGCAGCAGGATCTTCCCTGGAGACCCCACTCGCTCGACCTTCCAGACCGGAGTCCTGGCTTTGGTTCTTGGTGGGGGGAAAGGTTGGAATCAGCTCTCTCCAAGGGAGGGAGGGAGGGGAGGAAGAGAAAGGGAGGAGGAAAGAAGGAGGAAAGGAAGGAGAGAAAGGGTGAAGGAAGGAAGGAGAAAGGGAGGAAGGAGAGAAAGAAAGAGAAAGGAGGAAGAGAAGGGGGAAGAAAGGAAGGAAAGAAAGAAAAGCTAAGAGGAGGGAGGGATGGGAGGAAGAGAAAGGGAGGAGGAAAGAAGGAGGAAAGGAAGGAGAGAAAGGGTGAAGGAAGGAAGGAGAAAGGGAGGAAGGAGAGAAAGAAAGAGAAAGGAGAAAGAGAAGGGGGAAGAAAGGAAGGAAAGAAAAAAAGCTAAGAGGAGGGAGGGAGGGGAGGAAGAGAAAGGGAGAAGGAAAGAAGGAGGAAAGGAAGGAGAGAAAGGGTGAAGGAAGGAAGGAGAAAGGGAGGAAGGAGAGAAAGAAAGAGAAAGGAGAAAGAGAAGGGGGAAGAAAGGAAGGAAAGAAAGAAAAGCTAAGAGGAGGGAGGGAGGGAGGGGAGGAAGAGAAAGGGGGAAGGAAAGAAGGAGGAAAGGAAGGAGAGAAAGGGTGAAGGAAGGAAGGAGAATGGGAGGAAGGATAGAAGGGGGAAGAAAGGAAGGAAAGAAAGAAAAGCTAAGAGGAGGGAGGGAGGGAGGAAGAGAGGAAGGATCCTTCCTGGAAATATCAATCACCTGATAGCATATACTGTAAATTCAATACATAAATACAAATTTAATAAATAAATAACGTGACACCCGTCTTAACGTCACCAAGATTAAGAAGCTGGGGAGTTAAAATGAAATTCTAGCTCAGCCTGGCCTCTTCCAGTGGGGCGTGGAAGGGGGGGCACTTGCCACCCTGGGCGAAGGGGGACAGGCAAGGATTCGAAGAGGCTACCAATCAGTGCTTCAGCGGAGCCCAGCCTGGCCATCACTTCCTGAAAATTAAGCCTTGATGGCCGGAAGCTGCCTGGGACTTGTGTCGGCATGTCAGCCGGCC